>NC_053028.1:551409894-551444746 GCF_003073215.2 Triticum urartu | reverse complement strand
CACTGGCACATCTGACATCCCTCCAAGTCCTTGATTTGTCGGATAATCTTGACATGGAGATAATGAGTATAAGCTTCAGAAACCTATGCAATCTGATAATCCTGGACCTTTCTCTTTGTCAACTTAATGGAAATATAAAGGATGTTATAGGGAGGATGCCCCAATGCCCCTTGAACAAAATGCAGGAGTTACATTTGCACTCCACCAATATTACCAGAATCATGCCGGATCAGACGGCACATTTGACCAGCTTATCCATTCTTGACATCTCTTATAACAACCTAAGTGGACACATACCACAAGGGGTTGGGCTGCTCTCTAGTTTAAGCGACCTTGATCTCTCTTACAACCATCTCAGTGGACCTGTGCCATCTGAGGTCGGCATGCTCAGCAATTTGACCAGAATGGATCTCAAAAGCAACAACTTGAATGGTGACTTCACTGAAGAACATTTCACGAGTCTAACGAGGTTAAAGATTCTGCTATTAAGTGGGAATTCCTTGAGGATTACAGTTGGTCCCGATTGGATACCGCCATTTAGTTTAGAAAAAATAGATCTTGGCTCTTGCCAACTGGGACCTTCGTTTCCTGCATGGCTTCGGTTCCAAGTGGACATTTGGCTGATGGATATATCTAGCACAGTTATAGTTGATAGGCTTCCTGACTGGTTCAGCACGGCATTTGCAAAGGTCAGATATCTAGATATCTCCAACAATGAAATAAGTGGCAGGTTGCCAAGAAACATGGAATTCATGTCACTAGAAATTTTCTTTATCAATTCAAATAAACTAACTGGTGAAATCCCCAACTTACCAAGAAATATTACCACCTTGGACTTATCTGGAAACTCTTTATCCGGAAATTTTCCATCAAACATTGGGAATACATATTTGAGTTCATTATGGCTACGCTCCAATCAAATAACTGGCCGTATTCCTAAATTTCTCTGCAAAGCAGACTTAAGCAACAATCTTTTGGAGGGACAACTTCCTCAGTGTTTTGGGGTGATGGACATTGGCTTTCTCATGTTGAGTAACAACAGATTCTCTGGCAACTTCCCATCGTTTCTAAAAAGATTGAGACAATTGAAGTCTCTAGATCTATCACATAATAGTTTTTCCGGAAGGTTGCCATTGTGGATCGGAGAGTTGGCTGAATTAAGATTTCTGGGGCTAAACCATAATACATTTTCTGGAGAAATCCCACCTACCATCTCAAATCTTAGTCACCTTCGCCATCTGAACCTAGCAGGCAATGGCTTATCAGGTGCCATACCATGGCATCTGTCAAATATCACGGCCATGATAGGAATGGACGAAACCAATTATGAGAATGACCTATATGATGGCGGTTACTTGGATACGTTCCGTACACTTGATTTTTCCTCTGCGGTCGTCAAGGGACGGGAACTTAATTATAGTTCTGGCATTTGGGATTTGGTGAGCATTGACCTATCTTTCAACCAATTAACTGGGGTAATCCCAGAAGAAATAGCTGCTCTTGATGCATTGATAAACTTGAATCTATCGTGGAACCAATTGAGTGGGACAATCCCAAATAATCTTGGGGCCTTGCAGGCTTTGGAATCACTTGACCTCTCAAGGAACATGCTTTCTGGCAGAATCCCTCCGAGCCTGTCAGATTTAACCTACTTGAGCTACTTGGACTTGTCTGATAACAATCTAACAGGAAGAATACCATCAGGACGGCAGCTTGACACCCTCTACACACAGGAACCTTCTATGTACAGCGGCAACAGTGGTCTTTGTGGGCTTCCTCTTCCAATCAGTTGCCTGGGAAAGAATGCAACAAGGCAAGATGATCAAAAGAGTAATGAACATTCCTTTGAGCCAATGACCTTTTATTTTGGACTCGCTCTGGGATTTATTTTGGGTCTCTGGGTGGTGTTTTGTGCCTTGTTGTTTAAGAGAGCATGGAGGACTGCTTATTTCTGCATGATTGACAAGACATATGATCAGATGTATGTGTTTGCCGTTCTTACATGGAAAAGCTGGGCTAGAAAGGGAACTACAAATTGAGTAAGAGCTCTGAAGAAGTATGAAGCAGCATATTAGGCTGAGATTTTTATTTCCTTGAATTTAATATAAAGGATATTGATGATTTGTAATTGTCTATGCGTGTATGATAATACTTTTGAACTCCTGTATCTGCTATTATTCAGATGTTTGTGTTGACTGGTTGTTCCGTAGCTTCATCGTTTGGAGTTTTACAGTTGCCTGCATGGGACTCTGTTTTTCTGTTATCTAGTAGAATACTGGATGTGAGTAATGATAATACCGGCCAGCAAGCTAGGAGCTATAAGCCCACCCCCAGTCTGCGTGCCATTGGCAGATATCATCTACTCATGTTCAAGAAATCTGTGGCATATTTAGACAGCAGCGACACCATGGCCTGGAGCCATTTTCCTCTCTGTAATCTGGAGCAATCTAGAAAAAAACTGGAGTCACAGGCATAAACATGATTAAACCTAGCCATATTGCTAGCTTTCCATAATACTGCAGTCTGCAGCAAAACCCACAGCTACTAGCTGCCTATCTTTACTAGGCAATTTCTCTATCCGGGATCTAAAACCATCTACATTTTCAAGCATGTCTCTAAAGCCTGCAGAGCTCCTAACATACCTTGCTGATGTACATCTAAAGTGATTATCACTTAACATAAATACTTTCGCTTTTAAAGGGATTTTAACACACCACATCTTCCTAATGCGTCCAGTTAGCTTGGCTAGATTTGAAAATCGCATACAGAGATCGAACTGTAAATTCCCAGATTTAGTTGGGAGCCAGAACTACACAAGCACATAACCCCTTTAACTGCATCCACGCATCAGTTTTCTCTCCCCATAGAGTCAGAACATTTTGGTGACCTACCGAATTCATGGCTGTCAGTTTTGTGGTGGCATATTCTTAATAGTGTTGCCCTCTACAGAATTCTGCTGCTTGTTTCCTTGTATGTGCGCAAACTCTTCCGTTTCCTTCTATTTATTTGACATAATTCTCAAACACAAGAGATTACAACTTGCTATCACCAATTAGCTAGCAGATTTTGCTAGTAAAACGGAAATATGTATGTATACAGGGATTCTTGTCAGAAGCACATAAGAATGCTCGAAAATTCAGTTTATTCAATGGTAATTATAGTTACTTTTCCAGGTACAGAAGTAAGAACTGGGCCTAGCAGGCGACACAAAATTGCAGTATTCCACAGAAAGTATGCAGCATATGAAAATCCAAACTTGAAGCTCCAGCATCATACCAATAATTAATTTCAATCCATTGGAATACCTCTACGTGAATAACCATTACACTGAAGATAGATAGTTGTATGCAACTCCAAAGTACATTTTGATAATGGCTCATTCTTTCATCATGCCCATGAACTGTCAACCATTTCTTCATATGCGACGACAGCCAACAAGCGCATACAATTCACTGAGAACCTTCAAGCACAAGCGCATCATCACCAACTAATTAAACAAGGAGGCCAGGCCATAATGTATGGATAGCCACGACCATCATACCTCCCCTGAATCAGCAAGTCAAGCTTCATAGTCTCCAAGGAAAGGGAGAACAACCAGCAGTGTAATAGGCCAGAAAGGGTCATCATCACTGTTTGTTGACACCAGATTTTAGCATGGTCAAAAGCATAATTAAGAAGACCATAAATGGAAAAGTGCTAAATGTGAGAAAGTTCCGTATCGTCAAAAGGAGAAACTTTGAAATTTGGGCCAGCCATCTGGTCTCATCTCTAAGGCCGAAGTTATGTTCGAAGTTCTGAGATTTTATATCCAGAACACTATTCGGCTGATTACGCCCTCCAGACTGCCTCGTATGGAAAGATGTTCTACACGGATTGTCTTCGTCTCGTCGAAACGATCGATTTTGGTATAAGAATCGTTTCAATCTAAGTTCGTATGCAAAAGTTATAGCCATCGGAATGCAGTTCTGTCAGGAGGCAGAAGATGGCGCGCAGCACCAGACACCCCGTGTGATGGTAGCGCGAATAATAGCCTGTTTTGCGCGAGCGATTTGACCATCAATATGACCTCTGATAAAACAACGTTCAATTCGAAAGTTGTTCGCCTCGTCGAAACGGTCAAGATTGCTTTTGGACTCGTTTTCATCCGAGGTCGTTTACCACCACAAAAAGACCCACAAGGTGCAGCCAGTTTAAACCGAACAGTTTTGAAAAGTTCGGATAAAACCAATCCGAATTTGACTAGGGTTTTGGACGTGAATCCAAGCATTTTCCTTGTATGGGAAGTCCAGCCGCCTCTTATATACCTAAAGGGTGATGGCCGATTGAACAACACACAATCAATCAAATCAGTCTACTACTTTTTCGTGTTCATCTACTTTCTATCTCTCCCTTGTATCTTTCTTCTCGTTCTTCGCTAGTTCTTCATGCTGGACGGCTGCGGATCCACGAGGCTCTAGGGGCGAGCGAATCGACCTAGAGCAGCCCATAGCCGCCGCGAGCCCTGACGGGGTCCCTCCCGGGCAAGCGGGGCTTCGGATCTACAAAAGCATCTGCTGGCTGTCCTGCATATCGCACTGCCGGTCGGATCTCCTTCGACGCAAGCTGGGGTGCATCACCCTCGGCGTTGGAGGTACACGGTGACGTGTTCGTGTGCGAACACACTCTTTGGCGACTCCGCTGGGGACGAAGTTTTGAACGGTCTCCAGCTCGTTTTTACTACGAAGAGATCATCATCAAGTTGCTGAAATCTACAAAGGTAATATGAATACCCAATTCTCCTTTGTAGATGCAAATAATTCATATGTTGTTACTGGATCACCTAATAAGCATAATGTATCGGCTAGCCCTAGTTTTATCAATCATGCATCTAATTATGCGCAAGGGCCAATGCAAAACAATCTTTATGCTTCAAATTCTTATAATTTTAGCAACGTACAACATATGTATCCAAACTCTAATGCATCGGCAACCTCACAAATCCATATGACGATGAACAACATGATGGGTTTGGTTAATCAATTTGAAACACCTCACGTTAGAATTTCCAATGCCATGCAAAAAAGTGGTTTACCCTTTTATTCATCGGCAAGTAATGTGCAATATACTAATCCAACCATGCCAATGAATGGGAGAATTGGCCATGCTACTACCAGTTATTCGGCCAGTTACTCTCAGCCGTCATATGCTACACCTCATGTTAGTAATTTTTCGGCACCATACACACTGTAGATGCTCATAATTTGGCTTCACACCTTCCTGGTTATAGCCGAATAAATGTAAATTTTACAGGAGCGGTTGTGCCCAATGTTGTAGAAGATGAGGTAGTGATGGCTGCATTGAAGAGTTTAGCCAAAAATAAAAGGGTTAGTGCTCTTTGCCTTGAACAACATGAAAAGGGGCTATTTCCTGATTACGCCGCAATAAAAGCTAGAGTTTTGCAAGAAGACGAATCTTTGCCAATTGATAAAATTGGCGAGCAAAAATATGGTTTTACAACAATGCATATGCCTTGACCTAGTACTACATCATATTATACACCCCCTACACAATTGTAAAATTTTGGCAACACCCGTGTGTCATTGCCGAAAGAATCTAAAAGCATTGGGGGGCAATCATATCCGGAGTGGTCTGAAATTGCGAAAAAGCTTAAAGCCAATTTTGCCGCTCGCTGCCAGAAATAAATAGAAAAAGAATTGGCTCAGATAAAAGAAGCATTGCCAATTGGTAGTATCAATGAAAAGAAGGATGATTTGGAACATGAAAGTGCTTCGGTTGAAAAAACCGAATCAAGTAGTATATATTCTGAATCCATCAAATCCAACGAGGCAAGCATTACTAAGAAAGGGCATGGCAAGCATTACTGAAAAGAAGGATGATTTGGAACATGAAAGTGCTTCGGTTGATTTTTCTGAAGTTAATGGAACCTACTTCCTGCCCTATGAGTTCCGTGTCATAGAAATTGACAAGCCTCAAATACAAGAACAAGTAGCCGAACAAAGTTCGGTTGACAAGGATCTTCAAAGTAACAATGCGCAGAATCAAGAAAAAGGTGATGAAAAGGCATCGGGGAGCCATCCAAATACGGAGAAAAGTATTATTGAAGTGATACAACCATCATGCTCTCCCAATATACTTGAAGAGATAAGGTTAGCAAGTAATTTACCTATTTTCAGATTTGGTCAGAACTTTATTGTTGATGCATCTATTAGAAAAATTCTCATAAGTAATTTTGAAAGACCAATGAAGAAGGGTAATTTACTTGTTAGCAATAAAATTGTTATAGAACATATCAGTCAACCAATTGTGCTATTTATAAAGACCGACAATGACTTATTGTTGCAGCCAAAGCTTTCCCCGTTGCTTTATCTAAAGTTCGTATCTATTTGGGTAGCGTTGTTTATTTCGTACTTGCCTTGCACTTGGTCTCAATTGAGACATGTATGTTCTAACTATTTTTGTTTTGGAAATTTAAAGCCAATGTTAAATTCTGTTGAGAAAACCGATGCTAGTATAATATCTTACCCAAAGACATCGGAGATAGAGTGAAAACACAATGCATAGCTGAATGGTGTGATGCAAAATCTGAACCATTCGTTTGCTTAATTCCAAAGCCGTTCTCATAGCAAGATCGGCTAGAAAATAAAAAGTTTACCTTCAATTCAAGCATGTGTGATCAAATATTTGATTTGTTGCTGAAAAATAATTACATAAGAATTCTTGATCACCATGTCAAGCCATCAATTCAATGACGAATGTAATGTAAGTTGCATGATTCGTTCAAGCATAGTTTTGAGGATTGCAATATGTTTCGTCAAATAATTAAATCGGCCATTGATAAAGGACGATTGAAATTTTAGCATCGGTTGCTTCAAGCTGATCCATTTAAAGAGAAGGTAAAAACTGCAGGTGATGGGATTAAGCTTTCAAATAAAGAAGTTGTTGAAGAGCATAATGAACTTAATCTTGAGGGCGAGAATTCCATCGAAGCTACAATGGAGACGCCAAGGACTGGGGGGGGGGGGGCAGCGAGCAAATCCAATGATCAATGAAAGCAAACCAAAAGAAAACAAAGTCCAAAATAAGCGCAAGTGTAAGTGATAAAAAATCACCTTCGCTGAACTATTGGATAAATATCAAAAGAAGAGTGAAGAGAAGAATGCTTGCCGGCCCAATCATGCCAAGAAACCAAGATCACCCCCAAGGCGCAAATATGAGGATCGGTATTGGCAAAGTGAGAATTTTAATGCAACACATTCATATCATTATTTTGGGCCGCCAATGCCAATACCGTGGATGCCTCCCTATGCTCATATAGATCCATATCCATCATGGGACAGGTATGATCAAGGGCACATTCTCCATCTTATTTTAGACCATCTCACCAATATTATGCAACTCCGAGAAGATCAACATTTGAACAATCACATGTTAAAGAACGTTTCAATCATAAGGAATCGGTCCAGAGCTCAAGGAAGACGAAAGAGGTGGTCAAGCAAGTTTTTCATGTTAAAAGACATGGTCGTAAGAGTGCAACTTCAGATTTGATCTCAAATGAAAAAGAGCCAATTAAAGTGTTGACATTGGCTACAAAAGGCAAAGAAGTGAAGCAATCAATTGATATAAATCAGAGTGCCAAATCTGAAGAAAATAAGTTGAGGGTGCACAAGGCCCCAAAAGAGTTGCCATTGGTTGAAACAAAATCATAGTCGAGGTGCTCACTCAGCTTATCGTATTGGCAAAAGAAGGAGTTACAAAAGCTTAGTGCACAAGAACTTGAAGAAAGGAACAGGGCATGGGTTCCCAAAGGAAGTACTTAAAATAATAATAATGTGCAAGCTTCCATTACAAGAAGTGCAGCGAAGGTGAAGAAGGAAAAGAGTGAATACTATGAAGGACCAAGCCGAAGGTTTCAACATCTTCAGTCTACACATTATCCATATTCTTCAACTATGCCATTAACACCTAAGCCATGGAATTCGTCATCAGGTATGATTGATAACCCTCAATGGGCTTATTTTAATCCATGGATGCAATATAATTTCTTACATCATGAAAGGGTATTGCCAAATCAATATACATTTGATTAGCTACAAGTTTGTTGCTGATCTAAAGGGCCGAAATACTTGATTTGGCATTTCATTTGTTTATTTCGGCTATATGTACTTTGAATGAAGTTTATATGGTAATGGCCGATATTTATCTATCGTCCTAAGATTATGTCAGTGCATGGCCGGTGTAGTACTCTAACATCGTCCTTAGTTTGATTGGAGAGCGAGATAACGTACGTGCTCATGGAAATTTATATGTATGTCTATATTATGATTGAATGGACACTACAGGAATCCAGTACTTTGCCGTCTGCCATGGCGGACGGCAAACAGTGACGGCAAAGATAGGGTCGGCAAACAGGTCCTTTGCCGTCTGCTTTTTATGGCGGACGGCAAAGAGCCCTTTTCCTACAGTGGCTGACGGCAAAGAGGGGGGACGGCAAAATGTTGCACGTCCGCCAGCGTTACTCCATTAGGCGGCTAACGGCGGCCTTTGCCGTCCGCCAGCGGACGGCAAATTTGAGCGCCTCTTTGCCGTCCGCCAAACGACGTCAGCTATACGTCAACGCCCGCTCTTTTTTTGCCGTCCGCCCGGCGGACGGCAAAGGCAAAGTCTTTGCCATCAGCTTGGCTTTGCCATCCGCCACGGTAGGCAAATTGGCCAAATGGTCCATCCCCAGGAAGCACAGGTGGGCGCCACGTGCCCCCTTTGCCGTCTGCCACCGATGGCAAGGGGTCTTTGCCATCTGCCGCGGACGGCAAAGAGCCTGCACTGCCTCTTTTTTGTTCTGTTTTTCTTATATCCAACAATTATCACAACAAATATTTCACAGCACATATATATCCATCACATAAATATCCAGCACATATATATCCAACATAATAAATATCCAGCACATATATATCCATCCATACATACATAGTAGGTTGCACATAGTTCTATCGATCCATACATATTACAATATGCAAAGTTTCATCATAGCAAGCGAGCAGAATACAAGAAGTGCATCAAAGGAAAAAACAGGAAAAAGCAAGCAATCCATCATAGGAAGCTGGCTTCCGTGAAGTGAATGAAACCTGCAAAATGACAAATAAGAAAGTTAGAAAAAGAAGACTATAAGAAGAATTAGACTAGAAGAAAAAGAATAGAAGAAGAAGACTAGAAGAAGAAGTATATGCCATATATTAGCTAACTTAGGTGAAATGTATCGTTTATGAGCTAACCTAGGTGAAATGGGTAGTTTATGAGCTATCTTAGGTGAAATGGATCATTTTGGAGCTAAGTTAGGTGAAATGGGTCGTTTATGAGCAAACCTAGGTGAAATGGGTCGTTTATGAGCAAACCTAGGTGAAATGAGTCATTTATGAGCAAACCTAGGTGAAATGGGTCGTTTATGAGCTAAGTTAGGTGAAATGAGTCGTTTATGAGCAAACCTAGGTGAAATGGGTCGTTTATGAGCTAACCTAGGTGAAATAGGTTGTTTATGAGCTAACCTAGGTGAAATTGGTCATTTATGAGCTAACCTAGGTCAAATGGGTCGTTTATGAGGTAACCTAGGTGAAATGGGTCGTTTATGAGCTAACCTAGGTGAAATTGATCATTTTGGAGCTAACTTAGTTGAAATGGGTCGTTTATGAGCTAACTAAGGTGAAATGCCACGTTTTTGAGCTAACTAAGGTAAAATGGATCATTTTTGAGCTAACTTAGGTGAAATGGGTCATTTTGGAGCTAACCTAGGTGAAATGGGTCATTTTGGAGCTAACTTAGGTGAAATGGGTCATTTTAAAGCTAACGTAGGTAAAATGGATCATTTAGGAGCTAATCTACATAAAATGGGTCATTTTAGCGCTAACTTGGATAAATTGGATCACTTGTAAGCTAACTAAGGTAAAATGAGTCATTTTAGAGCTAACTTAGGTAGAATGGATGGTTTATGAGGTCAGTAAGCTTATTAAGTCATTTTGGAGGAAAAGAAGCTAACTCTAGGTCATTATGGTAAGCATATTGGAGGAAATAAAGCTAAGTCTAGGTATTTATGCATTTGTTAAGCAAAACACTAGAGAAACTTACCGTGATCACGGAGGTGTAGGAGCGGGCTGGCTCGCGCCGGTAGCTGGAGAAGGAGCGGGCTGGCTCGCGCCGGTAGCTGGAGAAGGATCGTGCGATGCGTTTCTGGAGTTAAGCTGCACCAAAGATCATTTCCAATGTCTCGTTAGCATTATGACACTCAAATGTTAAGACTAGCAAGTAATGTCCATTCAAATTAAACTCACCGTGCTCCCAGGAGCAATCACTGGCATCGGCGGAGCGGTTTGACCGGACTTCTCGCACACAGACTGCACATTTGGTTTTCACAACAGAGTCATATTAGTTAGTAATGAGACTCAAATGTTAAGACTAGCAAGTAATCTGCAGAAGAAACTTACCACAAGGAGCTCGTACATGGCCCTTGCCTACATGTCATTCCGTGCCCTCTCCTGCTCCAACATCTTTGTCGTCTTCTCCTCCAACTCCCGCTGCCTCTCCGCCGCCTCCGCCAGAAGTTTCTCCGTTCTATCTCTCTCACTCTGTATAGCAGCCTGCAACACCACTCACATGACCATTTGTAATCATTCATGGAAGCGCACACAATGTAATGGAGAAAGATAGCTGAGTACGTATAACTAACCTTGAAGGCGAGTTGGACTGGCCGTTCATGAGGCCTTATCTCAGGAGCGGAGCTCGACTGGCGCGCCTTGATCTCCAGGAGAGTGCTAGGACAACGGATAAGTCCATCTCCCATGGCTATGGAGCCATGGGACCTCCCGCCACCAGATATCATCAGCAGCTCTGTATTAATGGGACCCTGGCTCGGATTAAAGTCCTCCCCTTTCCTCGCCTTCCCCTGATCTCTATATTGCACGAGCTTGTCGTGGGAGGAGATGTTGGTGAAGTTCTTTGGATCATCGAGGTCAGATGCAGAGAATGCCTTGATTTTCTTGTAAGGGCCAGTGTGGGCCATGGCATACAGGTCGTACACCTCTGGCACCTTATCCGCCTTATTGTAGCGTGCCTGAAAGAGAGAAACAAAGTAAATTAGTAATTAAAGGGCTAAAGCTAGCATGATGAATGAATTGCATGAATCATGAAGCAAACCACATACCCAGTTCCGCCTGTACTGAAATAAGTTGGAGCTGCCTTGGTGGTGTGGCACACCTTCCATTTGGGCACATTTGTCCTTGGCCTCTTTGTGGGTGGCCAGCCATTCTTTTGAGCACCGCGCATTGACCAACACCTCCCAACAATCCATCTGATCCGCACACCATCTCGGAGGGGCCTAAGTTAGCAAATAGAAACTTGAGCGCTACGGCTATGAATTACTAAATGAAGGAAGTAAGTACAAGGCCTTAAGAATTACCTTCATGTACTTCTCCTTACTCAAGAACTTATCGCGGCACTCCTGCTTGGGCTTCTTGATACCATGCCCGGCGTAGTAGTCTCGAACAACCTGCACCCGAACCTCATGCCGTAAGTTCTGAAGTAGGCACTTGCACTCCTTGTGGATAACATGATCCGCCGCCTCCTCGTATCCCTCCTCACACCTGTAGAATGTCTGCAATCAAATGAGACAATATTGATTAGTACAATTAATAACTAGCTAGTTGAAGATTTTTAATTGTGTAAAGGAGCAATTACCTAGAACTTTCTGATCACGACGTCTGCCCTCGTCTTACACAAGACACCGTCGATAATCTCACCCGGCGGGGCCGGGGCAGCCAAGTAGTGCTCCCAAGTCAATCCAACCTCTGGAAGCCGACCCTCACCAGGCAACGTGACAAACCCCGGGAAGTTTTGCCGAATCAGAACTCCAAGGACGGAGTTGGGCCGGCGGACACTTTCATGGTGGTCCCAACCCATGCAGCATGACAAGGCCAACACATCAGTTATTTGAAGAAACGTGAATGCAGAAGGTACAAAAAGATTAAATGCACTTACCTCTCCCCATCAGGGAAAATCAACCACCTCTGCTCGCGGGTCGCCGGCACGGACGGGAGCCGTGTAGCACCACGCTGGTAGATGTTGCCCCCCTCCTCCCCCTCCTCATCAGTCGGCTCCCCGCCATCATCAGCATGGCCACTCGGCTTCCCGCCATCATCAGCGTGGCCACTCGGCTCCTCAGGCTGACCCGACCAGGTACCCCATCCAGACGTGTGCTCCTCCGGGGTCTCGTGGGCCGAAGGCCCGTCGACCCGAGGCTCGTGGGCCGAAGACCCGTGGACCTGAGGCTCGTGGACCGGAGTCCGTGCAGCCTCCTCCTCAGACGAGTCCACCCTAGCAGCCACGTGCTCGGGTGAAACAGCTGGGGGCGGCAGCGAGGAAGGCGCCGTAAGAGTCACCCTACCTCCTCTCCCGCGACCACGTGCTCCACCTCCTCTCTTCTTCTTACCTCGTCCCCTGCTGGGCACCGCGGTCGACGAAGAAGGGCCCGGCGGTGTCACCATACTGTCCAGCAACGCTCGAAGGAGAGGTGCGTGTGGAATGGAAGACCTCGCACCACGTGCCGACGAAGAAGGGGCCTCGGCGTGCTCCCGACCAGCACCCACCATCTTTCAACACCTGCCATGACAAAGAATAAACGAAATTAGTACAACATAAAAAAAAGTACCGACATGAATAATAATATGTATATCACTTAAGTGTATCATCATCAAGTACAACATAAAAAAATTGAATACCTGACACTACTAATAATCTCGATCAGTATCATCAATAAATGCATAATCATCATCATCACTATAATCAATGATGGGCTCATAGGGTTCATTGGCATCAACATGTGCAAGGCCACCTTGACGTAATCGGTCAAGCATTGACAGGTCATCCGCAGCAGTAACCTCTTCTTGTTCCGACTCTTCTTGTTCCTCCTCTGGGGTGATGTCGGATTCATTGTCGCTGTCTACTTCAATGTTTTGGGGTGAAGTATAGCGGTTCTTGAAACGCTTTTTGGAAAGACGTGTCTCTTGGAAGAATTCTCCTTCATATGTGTCTGGGTTAATGTGAGGTTCATAATCCTCTTCCTTTGGGGGAGAAAGTCTAGGACGTGGCGGCACTTCATAAACGACATCCCAACCTTTCAGATTTGGATTAGTTTGGCAGGCCCACGGTAGATAGAATACTTGGGTCACCTGTTGAGCCGTAATATAGACATCAGGAACATCTAAATGGGTGCTTTGGTTGATTTCAACTAGCCCTATATGTTCATGAGTCCTTCTAGTCTCCTTCGGCTGAAACCAATAACATTTGAAGACTACGACATTCGGTGGGTTTTCACCATAGAACAAAAGTTCATAAATTGCTTCAACTCTCCCATAATACTCGGTACCTCCTTCGCCGATAGCAGATACACAACAATTTGTAGACTTTCGGTCGGCCATAGATAGCTCTTTGCCATAGGTACGAAAGCGATACCCGTTGATGTCGTACTTGTCAAATGAACGGACCTTATAGTCAAAACCATTAGCGACTTGTCTCAATTGGGCGTCCATAGACTCTGAATTAGCCTACAAGTTTAATATGAAAGGATTGTTGCATTATGCACAAATTAGCAAATGAAATGAAATTGTCTAATAGAAATTACCGTTTGTTTGAACCAAGAGATGAAACCGGGATAGCCGCCTCCTTGCTTTGCCAGAAGCTCATACTCTTCGACGGAATCCTTTTGGATCTCCGCTCCATACGAGAATATGGCGACGTATCGACTGTATGACATATCCAGGAATAAGAGCAGTTCAAAGGAAATAGAAGTTGCGAAACAATGTACCGAGAACTTACTCGATGTACGGCCGCACTTCTATGAGGTTGTTGAAGATATACAACGAAATGGTCCGCCATTCTTCGTTATCCAAAGATACTGGATGTGAAACACTAGCTGGTGTGAGATTCCCTTTGAATAGGCTGAGGTTGGATCCACCCTTTTTAGGCTCGTCAGCATTGTACCGAGGCTTCGGATTATGCAAATGACGATTTTTGGCTTCGTCGTGCGCTGTTACGAAGTTTGCCGCCTCCTCTGTGATGAATGCCTCAGCCATCGATGCTTCAATTCTACGTTTATTTTTACATTTTTCTCGAAGCGTCTTCTGCATCCTCTCAGTTGAGTAGCACCAACGATTTTGCACGGGCCCCCCCAGTCTTGCCTCGGTCGGGAGATGCAAAATCAAATGCTGCATTGGATTAAAGAAGCCCGGTGGAAAGATCTTCTCTAACTTGCAGATCAACTCCGGCGCCAACTCTTCCATTTCTTCTAGCACGCCAGGCAATAGTTCTTTCGCACAAAGAACACGGAAGAAATAGCTGAGTTCTGCCAGTACTAGCCATTCATCCTCAGGGATGAAGCCACGCAACATCACCGGCATTACCCGCTCAATCCATATGTGCCAATCATGACTCTTGAGACCAAATATCTTCAGTTTATCAAGATTCGCTCCCCTCTTTAGATTCGCTGCATACCCATCGGGGAACATCAACTGCTGTTGCACCCACAAGAGAATTTCCCTCATAGCTGGCCTTCCAAGATTGAACCATGCCTTTGGCTTCGTCCAGTTCTGCTTTCCTTTCGGTTCTTTCATGTTTTGTAATGGCCTATCACATAGCGCCTCCAGATCGACTGTAGCCTTAGTATTATCCTTTGACTTCCCATCTATGCCAAACAATGTACCAAAAAGTGCCTCGGCGATATTCTTCTCAGTGTGCATCACGTCGATGTTGTGTGGGCAAAGGAGGTCTTTGAAGTAAGGCAGATCCCATAAGCATGTTTTGTGAGTCCACGCGTGCTTAGTATTATACCCCTTGAAGTACCCTGGACGTTGTGGATCTGGCTCGAGAGCGTTTAACTGATCCAGGGTCTGTTGGCCTGTCAATGCAGGTGGTGCAGAGTTTTTGACAACTCTACCCCTGATGAAGTTCTTCTTGTCTTTCCCGAACTTATGGCGAGGATCCAGAAACTGTCTATGCATGTCGAAGCAAGAAAACTTGCGACCGGCCTGAAGCCAACGAAACTCAAGAGCTCCCTTGCATGTGGGGCACGGGAACCTTCCATGCACACACCAGCCAACGAATAGCGCATACGCCGGCAAGTCATGCGTCGAGTACATGTACCAGACACGCATTATGAAGTTCCGTTTGCTAAAGGCGTCGTATGTCTTGAACCCATTATCCCAGGCTTCTTGCAATTCGTCCTTAAGAGGCTGCATGTACACATTCATATTTTTCCCCGGATAGTTGGGTCCTGGAATTATCAACGTCAGGAAAATGTTCTTTCTTTGCATAATCTGTCCGGGGGGGAGATTGAGTGGAAAGACAAATACGGGCCAACAACTGTATTGGGCTGCTGTCATACCAAACACAGTGAACCCATCCGTGCTGATGCCGACTCGAGGATGCCTCGGATCTGCCGCTTTGTCAGCATGTAATTCATCAAACTTTTTCCACGCAACACCATCCGATGTGTGTACCATCATCAGATTCCCATCTGCATCTAGTTCGGTTCTTTTGCCTGTTTTGTGCCATGTCATCTGTCTGGCCGTCTCTTCGACCATGAAAAGACGTTGAAGTCTTGGTACGATTGGCATATACCGAAGAACACTAACGGGGATTTTGGTCTGTGTCTTCTCACCCATACCGTTGTCTACCACAATATACCTAGAAGACTTGCAAATGGGACAATAGTTCAAGTCCGCATAGTCAAGCCTAAATAAGGCACATCCTTTCTCACAGGCATGTATCTTCTCATAGGGCATCTTCAGTGCACGGAGGATTTTGTCCGACTGGTACAGGTTTGCAGGCATTACATGGCCTTTGGGTAGAAAGCGTCCAAATACTGTCATAATTGCGTCATAGCATTCTCTGCCCAAGTTGAACTGAGCCTTCAGAGCCATTACTTGTGAGATGGCATCCAACTGACAAAGCTCAGTGTGCTCGTGGAGCGGACGTTTTGAAGACTCCAACATTTCATTGAAGGCCTTTGCAGATTCCTCCATCTCCTCGTCCGAATCCCGAGCATCATCATAGTCTTGCACCATGTTTTCCATCCCGGTACCATGCTCGTCGGTGCGACGACGATCCACCTCAGCTCGGTCACATTGGGCAGACTCACCATGAAATGTCCACACCGTATAATCGGGCGTAAAACCACTCTTCTGCAGGTGTTTGCCCATTTCAGCCTCTGTCTTCTTTTCCCAATTGCCGCACCGGAAACAGGGGCACCAGGTTTTCTTTTGGCCATTTGCAAATGCGGCTTGCACAAACCCCTTGGTTTTTGTGAACCATTCAGCGCTCCATTTGTTCTGACCAGTGTGACCGGTATACATCCACGCACGGTCACTCATCTTGACTTTCAGAGCTACTGGACACACAACAATTATATATGTAATTCACCATGTATATATTCATCAGTTGATCTACTTTGTCAATTTTATTACGTCCATGCAACCTACACTCTAATAGGTAATGATAGGTCCTAATCCCACCCGTGTATGTGTAGATTGGGTTCATTTTCCCATGCTATGCTCCGGATCCGACGCAAAATTTCGGCAGCACCTCTTCCCTGTTCTCCTGATACACGTCTCTGCAATAAACAGAGAGGATGTGTACCCGGAGAACAACAGGGGAGGCACTGACGAAATTTATGCGTCGGATCCGGAGCAAAGCATATGGGAAAACGAACCCAATGTACACATACTCGGGCTGTCCATGGATAGCGTTGGAAAATTCGAAAGAATCAAGGTTATAAATATGCAAATGCATGCATATTTATAACTATGACGCTTTCGAACGGGAGACACATATTGGTTACGCATACTGATGATTCAAGACACATATATAGCTAGCTATCAAGTTTCATTGGAATAGATCAAATAATTAATGGGGGAGGAGGACTTGTCATTTGTGCTCACCCACGAACGAAGGGGCAGAGCTCGTCAAACGCACGGCGAGGTCGTCGAACACCAAACCTCGCAGCGATGAAACAACTGCACATTTAAAACTACATGATCAACACAATTATATATGATGTTTTTCATAACAAAATCAAAAAATATATGACCTAACTAATAATTCACAAATATATGACCCCGTCGGCCTCTGGAAGGCCAAAGAACACCTTTTCGGGAGGTGTCGGGGGTCGGGGTGTCCTGTCGGTGTCGGGGTGCCGTGTCGGGGTGCTGTTTCGGGGTCGGGGGGTCGGGGTGTCGTGTCGATTGTCGGGGTAGTGCCGTGTCGGTGTCGGGTGTTGTTTCGGGGTCGGGGTGTGGTGTCGGGGTCAGGTGTCGGGTCAGGTGTCGAGGCTCGGGGTCGGGGTGTCGGGTCAGGCTTGGGGGGCGGGGTGTCGGGGTCAGGGTCGGGGTGTCGGGGTCGGGGTGTCGGGTCAGGCTCGGGGTCGGGTGTCGGGGTCGGGGTGTCGGGGTCGGGGTCTCGGGGTCGGGGTGTCGGGGTCGGGGTCTCGGGGTTCGGGGTGTCGTGTCGGGGTGCCGGGTCGGGGTCTGGGTACCGTGTCGGGTCGGGTTTTTCTTTTTTTTCCTTCTTCTTCTTCCTCTTCTTCCTTTTCTTCCTTCTTCTTCTTCTTCTTCTTCTTTTCTTCTTCTTCCTCCTCCTCCTTTCCTTTTTCCTCTTCTTCTTCTCCTCCTCTCCTCTTTTTTCTTCTTCTTCTTCCTCTTCTTCTTTTTTCTTCTCCTCCTCCTCTTCTTCTTCTTCTCCTCTCCTCTTTTTCTCTTCTTCTTCTTTCCTAAACTAAACTAAACCTAAACCTAAAACTAAAAAAACAGAAAAAGGAAAAAACTAAATCTAAACCTAAAACTAAACTAAAAACTTAAACCTATAAACCTAAAACTAATCCTAAATAAAACTAAAAACTAAATCTAAACTAAACATAAACCTAAAACTAAAAAAACAGAAAAAAGGAAAAAAAAGGAGGCAGAGAGCTCACCTGGGTGGAGGAGGGGGGCGGGGCGGCCTGGGGCGGCGGAGGAGGGGCGGGGCGGCCTGGGGCGGCGGCCTGGGGCGGCGGGGCGCGGAGGTGCCGGCGCCCAGACGGCAGGCGGCGGGGGCGGCGGGGCGACGGGGCGGGGGGGCGCCGGGGTGGGGCGATGGGGCGGGGGGGCGCTGGGGCAGCGGCGGGGTGGTGGGGCGACGGGGGCGGCGAGTAACTGGGGAGAGAGAAAGAGAGAGAGAGAGGGGCGGGGTGGGGCGCGGCCGTTAACGTTAGTGGGGCCCCCCTCTTTGCCGTCCGCCTTTTTGCTCTTTGTCGTCCGCTAGCGGACGGCAAAGAGGGGGGGCCGTTAGGTTTTTTTTAGCAGCTCGTCACTGGGGCCCCTCCCTCTTTGCCGTCCGCTAGCCGACGACAAAGAATCTTTGCCGTCTGCTTTTTGGTAGCTGATGGCAAAGAGCTTCTTTGCCGTCCGCTAGCTGACGGCAAAGTGCTGGCAGATGGCAAAGTAGCTGATTCCAGTAGTGGGAGTTGAGACATCATGACTGATGTCATTGAATATATGCTGCATAAGCCAATTCATAGTTGCAGAATTGGCTAGTGGGCTTATACTTTGTTTGGATATGATTTGGCTTATGCATCCTTGAGATCTATAAGAGGCCAAGTCATGGCTGATTTTATTACTGAACATCGGATTAATGACATGCATAATGTTGATATTAGGCTTGTCTTTCTAGTACTATGGAGATTATATTGATGGTCACATTTGTAGCAATGGCCAAGGTGTTGGTGTTGTTTATATATCTCCTTATGGAGCTATTTTGTGAAGCCTCATGCCGCTTAAAACATTTATGCACCAATGATCAAAGCCCAATATGGATTTTTATTCGGATTGGAGCTTTTCCTTGCTATAGGTGTCTATACATATTGAAGCATTCGGTGATTCGTTATGAGTAGTACAACAATGAAAAGTTATCAATGTTTTGACGAATCACTTATAGTTTATCATGAGGTATGTCTAGATGCAAATTTTACCTTGTGTTGCTTTAAAATTGTTCATATATCTAGATATCTAGACATAACAATTTGAAAGACTTGGCAGAGCAAGCATCCGACTACTATGTTAATCATGGTGTATTGCATTTCTATCAATAGTCGATGCTTATTCTTGCCAACATAGGTAAGGCCGAATTGGAGCTCACCACCTCGGCCACTAATGAAACTTTTGTGCAGACGAAGTAAGGATTGGAGAAAGTTCATTCTTGATTATCTGCAAAATCCTAGCGAAAGGGAGAACAATATGGTTCAGAGGATGGTTTTGATCTATGGAACCTTATCACCGGATTGTTATAGAAGCTGAGAAGTTTTCACCCAAGTTTGCATCAAGAGGTTGAAACAAGCAATGGCCGATATATACTTATCGTCCTAAGGACATGCAAAATGGCCGATTGAGTGTTGACATCGTCCTTAGAACAAGTTATGCGCAAGTTAATTTTCGGCACACAAACTTTGCCAAAAAGCAGAGGGCATATGTTGACACCAGATTTTGGCAGGGTCAAAAGCACAATTAAGAAGACCTCAAATGGAAAAGTGCTCAATGTGAGAAAGTTCCGTATTGTCAAAAGGAGAAACTTCGATATTTCAGCCATAGCCATCCAGTCTCATCTCTAAGGCCGAAATTATGTTCGAAGTTCTAAGATTTTGTATCCAGAACACTATTCGGCTGATTACGCCCTCAAAACTGCCTCGTATGGAAAAATGGTCTACACGGATTGCCTTCATCTCGTCGAAGCGATCGATTTCGATATAAGTATCGTTTCAATCCGAGTTCGTATGCAAAAGTTAGAGCCATTGGAATGCAGCTCTATCAGGAGACAGAAGATGGCGCGCCCCACCAGACACCCTGTCTGATGGGTAGCGCGAATAATAGCCTATTTTGTGCGAGCGATTTGACCTTCAATATGACCTCTGATAAAAAAATATTCAACATGAAAGTTGTTCGTCTCGTTGAAACGGTCAAGATTGCTTTTGGACTCGTTTCCATCCGAGGTATTTTACCACCACAAAAAAGACCCGCAAGGTGCAGTGATACGTTTCCGTCGTATCTACTTTTCCAAACACTTTTTCCCTTGTTTTGGACTCTAACTTACATGATTTGAATGGAACTAACCCGGACTGACACTGTTTTCAGCAGAATTGAAATGGTGTTATTTCTGTGCAGAAATAAAAGTTCTTGGAATGACCTGAAACTTCACGGAGAATATTTTTGAAATATATAAAAAATACTGGTGAAAGAATTAAGACCAGGGGGACCACACCCTGTCCATGAGGGTGGGAGGCGCGCCTACCCCCCTGGGCGCGCCCCTCTGCCTCGTGGGCCTCCGGTGCTCCACCGACCTCAACTCCAACTCCATTTATTCATGTTCGGGGATGCGTTTTACGATATGGAGCCGCCGCCAAGCCTAAACTCTCTCGGGAGGGCTGATCTGGAGTCTGTTCGGGGCTCCCGAGAGGGGAATCCGTCGCCAACGTCATCATCAACCATCCTCCAACACCAATTTCATGATGCTCACCGCCGTGCGTGAGTAATTCCATCGTAGGCTTGCTGGACGGTGATGGGTTGGATGAGATTTATCATGTAATCGAGTTAGTTTTGTTAGGGTTTGATCCCTAGTATCCACTATGTTCTGGGATTGATGTTGCTATGACTTTGCTATGCTTAATGCTTGTCACTAGGGCCCGAGTGCCATGAGTTCAGATCTGAACCTATTATGTTTTCATGAATATATGTGAGTTCTTGATCCTATCTTGCAAGTCATTAGTCACCTACTATGTGTTATGATCCGGTAACTCCGAAGTGACAATAATCAGGACCACTCCCGGTGATGACCGTAGTTTGAGGAGTTCATGTATTCACTAAGTGTTAATGCTTTGGTCCGGTACTCTATTAAAAAGAGGCCTTAATATCCCTTAGTTTCCATTAGGACCCCGCTGCCACGGGAGGGTACGACAAAAGATGTCATGCAAGTTCTTTTCCATAAGCATGTATGACTATATTTAGAATACATGCCTACATTACATTGATGAACTGGAGCTAGTTCTGTGTCACCCTATGTTATAACTGTTGCATGAATGATCGCATCCGACATAATTATCCATCACCGATCCAATGCCTACGAGCTTTTCACATATTGCTCTCTGCTTAGTTACTTTGGACATGGATCCGGGCCCTTTGCACCAGCCGTCGCTGGATCTGGTCTACCGCTGCCCTTCCGCAACTCTGGCGACCCCTGCCGGCGCTGGATCAAACCATTGCTGCCATTGACAGCACGCACGGGATCGAGAATTTTTTTTTTGTTTTTGAAATTAATAATAGTAGCGCGGGTAGCACCCACGCTACTACTAACAGACATAGTAGTAGCGCGGGTGCACTACTACAAGTTAGTTGTAGCGCCGTGCCCGCTCTACTACTAGGCTTTTCCTTAGTACTGCACGTCCACATTGCCTATTATGCTCAATGAACATGCCATAATCAACAGCCTTAGTGATGGTAATGTGACAAGGATGTGGCCTAACAGAAGGGCAGGGGTGGACCAACGGCTCTACTTAGTCCATGATTAGGGCACCGCTCGCATAAGTCCCGTGTATCTAGAATGTGAACCCAGCACTACAAGTTGACGACAATAACAAGTCTAAGAGGAATAGATGGGAGATTTGGTGGAATCGTCGTTTATGTATAGCTTGAGCCTCGTGCGCATTTATATATATGAATATTAAAGTGGAAGTGACACTTAATTATATTTTGGTGTGATGGCAATGTTGTTAGTGGAACTAATATCGGTTACTAAAGTTTATCTCAGGATATTGGTTCCAAAAAAATCATGTTTGAGTTGTGTGACCTCTCATTTTAAAAAGATTAAAGGCGTGGTTTTTCGTTGACTTGGAGGTTTTTGTTTTTGGTTTAATTTAAGTCATAGAAAAAACTGCACTATTAAGAAGGTTTATCGTGGATATGTGCTGTGTGGAAATACTTCAAAACATACACACCGGCCCTCCTACACCTGCCACCTAATCCCATGTAGTAATGTAGTATGCTTTGCCGAGGTGTCCATAGAGTTTCAACAGAAACTTGCTGGACACTCCATGCGCAAGGGGTCTTTGAAGTGGGGGGTACAATTGTTTTTAAATGTACAAACATTTTGTAAAACCACAAGAAAAAAATTCACTTTTTTAATAAATACATGGTGAACATTTTCTTAAAAACTAAACAAAGTATGTATTCCCTCCGTTCCATAATGTAATATGTTTTTCAAGATTATAATGTAATATGTTTTTCAAGATTATAGATCGGTTTGTTCAAAATCTCTTCCCTAATAATAAAGCACGGATTGACTTTGTCGGGTTCACCGTCACAATACGCTTTCTTCTCATGTCATAATACGCTTTTACAATTCGTGTAGACAAAATCAAAATCCAAGGTGGTACTATTCCCCGAGAGCTCTAACAGTCGAGCTTTGGGGAGCAACTAGTTAACGAGCGCTTCTTCGGGAGCCTCACAACGATCAGCGCCACTTGGCACGCTGTCAGCCATTTGCCACGTGTCGTGCTCTGGACGCTCCCTTCGGATTTTGTTTTTTTTTTTATTTTTCCGCACGTGTTTTCGGCTTTTTAAACGGTTTTTAGGTTTTTTTTCGACGTTTTGGTTTTCCCCCGGTCTTTCTTACCATTTTGATAAAAAAAATTCGAAAAAAAAATTTTTGCGCGAAAAAAAAGTGTTTTGTTTTTTTCCTTTCGCGAAAGTCACGGTTTTTCTTCCGCGAGAGGCACGGTTGTGCTTTAGCGAGAGTCACGGCCGTGCCTTTCGGAAACGAAAAAAGAACACGTTTTCTGTTTTTTTTTCTTTTGCGAGAGTCACGATTTTGCTTCCGCGAGAGGCATGGTTGTGCTTTCGCGAGAGTCACGGCCGTGCCTCTCGGAAAGGGAAAAACAAAACGCGTTTTCTGTTTTTTTTCTTTCGGGAGAGTCACAGTTTGTGCTTTCGTGAAAGTCACGGCCATGCCTCTCGGAAAGGGAAAAAATACGCGTTTTCTTTTTTTTTTCTTTCGCGAGAGTCACAGTTTTGCTTTCGCGAGAGGCACGGTTGTGCTTTCGCGAGAGTCACAGCCATGCCTCTCGGAAACGTAAAAAAATACGTGTTTTTTTTCTTTCGCGAGAGTCACGGTTTTGCTTTTGCGAGAGGCACGGTTGTGCTTTCGCGAGAGTCACGGCTATGCCTCTCGGAAACGGAAAAAAAAACGTGTTTTCTGTTTTTTTTCCTTCCACAAGAGTCACGGTTTTGCTTTCACGAGAGGCACGGTTGTGATTTCGCGAGAGGCACGGACGTGCCTCTTTCGGAAAGGAAAAAAAACCATGCTCCCGGTCCGGTTTTTTCGTCCGGTTTTTTTTGTGAATTTTTTTTTGTCAAAACCTATCAACATGGGATCTAGTTTTGAAGATCTCGATGTGAGGAATCCAACGGTGAAAACGGTTCGAGATTTGGACGCACGGTTTAAGAGATAAAACGTTTTGAATAAACAGATCTACAAAAAAAAGAAAAACTCCCAGATTGCGACAAGTGGCGCGCTGCATGTGCGCCATTTGTCGCGACCTGGGAAAGTGAAGTGCTCTCTGCAACTACTCCCGTACGTAATCGGGCCAGCCCAGTCGAGCTTTGGCTCAAACCTCGTGTACGTAATCGGGCCGGCCCATAACCAGGAAACGAGAACGTAAAAATAGCACGAAAAACAAAACCACACATGATGGGTTCGACCTCGCAACCTCACAGTAGGTAGCAGGGACCCAACCCACATGACCTAGCTGTTGATTATGCTCAAATTGCAGCGCCCCTTTTAAAGTAGTTTAGCGATAGGTCTATTTATTTTTCTTAAATATTTTCATCAATTCTTGGAAACAAGTGTGGACGATTTTCTTTAAAATATTTGAATATGAATACATTTTTAAAATCGTGAATAAATATCGAAAATTCAAACAAAATTTTGAAACCTGAATAAATTTTGCAATTCCAAACTTTTATTTATTTTTGGTA
Source organism: Triticum urartu (assembly GCF_003073215.2). NCBI lineage: Eukaryota > Viridiplantae > Streptophyta > Magnoliopsida > Poales > Poaceae > Triticum > Triticum urartu. The sequence goes on along the minus strand of NC_053028.1, from coordinate 551,420,654 downwards.
TACATTGTATTTTTAGAAGAATATACATTGAACATTTTTTTGCATAAACTTAATAATTTTACATACAAATTGAACATTTTTATCCCGTTGCAACGCACGGATCTTTTTGCTAGTATAAACATAAGTAAAAATAAGTCTCACACTAAATAGAAAAATAAAAAAATAAAAAAGACATGTATTCGGCCGGCACACTACTCGTTGCTCTTAAAGCGAAGCCGTGACCATGAGAGTAGCTACTCAAACCAAAACAAATATAGTCCATCCGTATCATACTACCTCCATTTCCTTTTTGTAGTGCTTTCTATAAAATACCGCAATGTAGTGCGCATTTGTAGCACTGAGCTCATTTGGACATAAGTAACCTTTTGTTTGATTCATTGGACATGCAGCAGTACCCACGTGGGTGGGACAGACCTCATGCATGCGAGGTTATTTTAGGCTAGTAAGTGGGAGTAACTTAGCTTGTAACATAGCGCATTTCGAGAAAATTTTACTTATGTGACAAGTAATTAATGAAAGGTGGTAACATAATATGTTACTGTAACATAGCGCTTTCCAAGACAAGATGAGTCTATGAGCTAATAAATGAAGTCATCTATGATACTACTATTATGTTACTTTGCATTATGAAAATGGTAATTTAGACTAGTGTCATATGCATGACACTAGTTTAAGTTACTCGCCACTATGACCAGCCTTAGTACAAACTGCTACTCCACCTCACTCCTTGGTATTGGAGCTGGAAACAATGCGCACTACTATAAAAGAGCATCAAGAACGTTTTTTTTATATAAAATACTGTCTCGGTTTGATGGGTCGAACTTTGTGACGCGGACTTGGACGCGGGGAAAGAGCACGGCGGACAGCGACCAGGCGTCGTGCTATACCGTGCCAATTGTTATTTAATTTTTGTTCCTTTTTGTTACGGGAAGACTCACTTGACCCAGCGGGAACCTACTTATACACCACACGGCACACCACGATTCTGACTAGTAGCGGAGTACTAGTAGCAGGCTACAGCGGGCCAGCATTTCGTTGCAGGTTATTATTTATTGCTGTTATACTGTACTAGTACTCGAGCATCTGGCATTTCATTTCAGTAGCTACATCAGTCCATCAGTCTGCACTTGCTGTTGTACCCTCCATTCCATAATGTACTGCCTATAGATTTTTGTAAAAGTCAGACATTACAAATTTTGACCATATTTATAGAGAAAAGTAGGTACATCTAGAATATCAAATGCACATCATTGGATACATCATGAGCTATATTTTCAGAATGTACATGTTTGATATTGTAGATGTAGACAATTTTCTCTATACACTTGGTCAAAGTTGACAAAGTTTGACTTTCATAAAAATCTATAGGCACTACATTGTGGAATGGAGGGAGTACCATTAGTCTTTGTCTTGCGGGTCCCTCTTTGGAGGTATCAAAATACATAAAAAAAATTGCGGGGATCAAAATACATAATTAAGTGTCCATAGGTTTCCATTTTGCAGGAGTGTATAGATTTTTCCAAAAACTTAAACAAATTTTTTTTTTGACAAACTCTAGTGAAAATTATTCATATCTACAGTACTCAATATATCCAGTATGAGAATATGTCTAGTGATTGTACTATTTAATATTCTGGTTTCTTTCTAGTCGTCGGTAGGTGGTTTACTGATCTGAATGTAATTTTATTTATTTTTGGCTTCTGGTGTTCTTTCAATATCTTGATGTTTGATAAGTAGGTTGGATGTTTTCTCGCCGAAAGAAAAAACTCGATGGACACATGGAATTTCTTTTATACGTACTATCTTGCTATCTACACAAATCACCAAAATCTAAAAAATTGTGTACAGACAAACTGGGTCCACCGGTCAGTTTGTGGCTATGGATACCCACTGCCACCTATCTCTCGTGTCGTGTGTTCCATTCCCCACGCAGCCGCCGCCGCCATCGGCCGTCCTTCCGAATCTCCACCCATAGATAGAGATCCACGGTCTGTCGGCGGGAATGCCTCCCTCCCGGTTTGGAACCGGAGATGCCCGCCGTGGCTTTGGTTGCACAAGCGAGTGGAGGGTGGGCGTGCCGTCGACCCTTCGTGGGAGGCGGCCCAAGGAGACGCCGCGCCGTGCAGGAGAGCAGCGCGCGCCCGCCGGTACGCCCCGATGAGGCGTCCTTCCCAATCCCCACCCATCCATGGACCGCCCGCGTTGGGGTCGGCGGGTCCGGACAGGTGGAGACGCCCTCCGTAGCTGAGGTTGCACAAGCGAGAGGAGGGTACGGCCCGATGAGGCAGCGGCGGCACCACGACTGCCGCGGATCGACCTTCCGAAGCAGACTCCCTACCGCTTGGAGCTCCCCTGCCCCGTACTGGCACTGCAACTCTGGCCGCCTTGATCTCCACCGCCGGTGATTCTTTAATGCACACGTTTCTCTCCTCTCCCCCGTGTCGCTGCCTTTCCCCTCAACTAATTTGATGCCTCCTCCCTGCTATCCGTGTCTGTCTAAGCTCTGAATTTAACAGCCCTTACTGTCTAAAGCATCAGGCGACAAGATACAGCTAGATTCTGAATGTTATCATGTGGTCAAAGTGTCACAACGGTGCTGCGTACCACCGCGTGACTGCCAGTTGGCATGGCCAGTTGTCATGCCAAGCGTGTGTGTGTGGGTCCACATGTAAGCCGCAAGGGCCAGGGCCAGTAGGCGTGCATGTGTACTTAGGGCATCTCCAGCCGCGCCCCAGGAAGGTCTCCCCAGGCGTTTTTCTTGCGCCGGCGCCGAAAAATCGGTCCAGTCGCGTCCCCAGGAGCCCGATTTTCGCTGGCCTGAGCCGAAAACAGCGCCGGCGGACACAGGCCGAACCCGGCGCGCTGGGGCGCCCGGGGGCGCCAGGCGAACTTTTTTGGCGCGAAAAAGCCGCGGGCCCGCCGCGTCAGTGACACGGCTCTCTTCTCGCCCCTTCGTCGTCCTCATCGCCTCGTTTCCCGCGGCGAATCAATGCCAAAGCTGCCGCGCCGGTCAGCCTGCGCCATTGATACTTCACGGGCGGCGCAGTGAGGCCGGACGACACGCGTCCCTCGCCCTCCTCGCCCGCCACGCGTACACTCGGCGGCCACGCATACGAGCGGCGTCTCGGCCTACGCGCGCCTGCAACTGCTGATGAGGTGCAGAGACAGAAGCTGGGGGCGACTTCTCACGTCTGCTTCGGCTGTAGCCCAGCTGAGGCCGCATCTCCTGACGATGACGACACGGGGCGAACGGCTCCGGTAGCAAGGGACGGCTGGGTGCTGGTAGTCTGGGCGAGTGCTGGGCCGACGCGCCGGAATGCGGGGAAACTCACACGTCAAGCACGAGGTACACGGCGTCATAGGACTGCGGGGTGCTGGTGGTCTGGGCAGGCGTAAGCTCACACCGCCGGCGAGCTGGGCAAGCTCGAGGTCAGAAACATCATCACTGTATGCACACGTGACGACGCTGCGGCGTGTCACTGTGGATTGAGTTCCGCCATTGCTTCCCGTCCTCAGTTGTGGCCTCCACACACCTTCCATACGTTGTCGGCTGTGTGTGCCACCATGTTGGCTCCAGGAAGGAGAGATGGAGGACCCAATACACCAAGGGATGCAGTAGGACGAACCGAAACACCACGGCGGCCAACCACAGCCCCACGCAACCGAGGAGGTCGACCCGGACGCCGCAGGCCATTACGGTTAGACGAAGAACCAACCATGGAATTAGTGTAGATGGAAGCAAAGAAACGAAGCCCACAAAACAATTGAAGGATCACAGAAAGAAAGGCCTATTTATAACCCACGAGAAGATGAAGGAGAAAATGAAAACGAACACGAAAGATCTAGCGGCGCCGTCTCTGGATTGTACGATCGAAGTGGCACCGATTAGGAGCGGCAGCGTCTCTGGATTAAACGATCGAGGTGGCACCGATCCCGGTAACACACGCAACCACACGTGGATCCTCTCGAAGCAAACATGCAAGAGAGTGACCAGGCCAGAAGGAGAACAAAGCCCACCTAATGTCAGCCCACATGCACGCAACCACGCAGCAGTACGCACGCAATGAGGTCAACAGGACTGCATGGCCCACACGGGCCAAAAATGGCTAAACGCACACACGGAAGCGCAAATCACGTTAACAAAGTTCACATGGGAGGCCTACATTCACACGCATTTCTACCCCTCAGGATCCCAAACTAATACATGTGTCTGCCCTCCATAAGCCCCCAAGTCCCAATCGACCAAGTGGTGAAACGTGAGGCGAAATCGTTTCTCGAAATTAGATGTTCTGGTATTTGCCAAACCAGTTGTTACCCCGATGCCCTTCTTCTGGTATAAGGTGTCTCTTGCCCTAGAAAAAATCATAAGGAAGCTTTTGGGACGAAGCGTCACCGTCTTGAGGCAGAGCATTGGTAGAACCAATCTAGGATTTCGGCGGAGCTGTTCTGCCAAGGAAAGATCCCTCCGGGAGGGGAAATCGTCATCATCGTCATCACCATCAATCCTCTCATCAGGAGGGGGCCAATCTCCATCAACATCCTCACCAGCACCATCTCCTCTCAAACCCTAGTTCATGTCTTCTATCCGATCTTCGCCTCAAAACCTCAAATTGGTACCTGTGGGTTGCTAGTAGTGTTGATTACTCCTTGTAGTTGATGCTAGCACTACAAAAAAAATACACTTCCGTGATGATACGTGTTTGTCATAGTAGATCGCTTTTTTTGTCATGCATGTACATCCATGACAAATTTATGACAGAATCAAAATAGTCATACCTGTGCTGTCGTAGAAGTGTTCCATGACATTGACAAAATTATCATCACGGAAGTGTCCACTTCTATGAAGATAAATCGCGCGTCACATAAGTGCTTTCGTCAAGGGTGACCGGCATGTGGCATCCACCGTAACAGAACGCCGTTAAACTATCGGGTCGGATTTTGGATCCGATAACCCGTTAACAGCCACGACCAATGCCGATTTTCCACGTGTAAAATTCTCATTGGCTGACGGATCCAACGGGCGAGATGGGCCTATGATATGTTGACACGTGGACCGGCCCAAAAGTGGCCCACAAAGATTAAATAGGCCGGCCAACCGAAGGCCCATAAGATTTAGCGGACCATAATGGGCCGGCCTAGCTAAGGCCCACAAAATTTAGTGGACCATAATGGGCCGGCCCAGCTAAAGGCCCACACAATTTTGCAGACAATAATGGGCCGGCCCAGCTAAAGGCCCACAAGATTTTGCGGACCATAATGGGCCGGGCCAGCTAAAGGCCCATAAGATTCTACCGACCGTAATGGGCCGGCCCAGCTAAAGGCCCAACATTCTCTATCAAATCGGCCCTTCAACGGCCTGTCCTAAACTTGTCATCAACGCGGCCCATGGTCACTTCTGGCCCGTTAACAGTCCGCTAAGTAAATGGGCCGAATTACGGCCCGGTGTATATTCGGCCTGTTAAAGGTCCGGCTTCATTTGGGCCCATTTACAGGCCATCAAAACTTTCGGCCCATAAACGACCGTGAAGGATTTGGGTCATATTCGGCCATGTCTGACATTCGGCCTGTTAGAGGCCCACTATAGCTTTGGGCCAGTTTTGGCCTGTTGTCATTTTCGGCCTGTTAAAGCCGGACGTAAACCATGGGTCATATGTGGCCCAACGTCATATCGGGCCCATTAGCGGCCCATATAGAAATGACAGTAATCTAGCCCGATCGAAGTTCTGGCTTGTTAAAGGCCCGTGTATTAGGTCAGCGCATTTACGGTCCGTCCGAATTTCGGCCTGTTAAAGTCCGGTGGGTTATTTGGCACAATCAGGGCCCAATCTCACTTTAGGTCTATTAAAGGCCCATGTATTTTATGGGCTCGAGGTATTTACACCTGTAAATGGCCTATTTTTACTTGAGGGCCCAGATTATGTTTAGGCCTGTTAAAGGCCCACTATGGGCAGAGGCCTACCAGAAAAATATGAAAGCTTATGCTGATTTAGGCCCAGATATTTTTAGTGGCTACATGCCAATTTCGGCCCGTAATCGTTTTTAGCCCAATTGGAATGGGCCAGACGAATTTTGGCTTGTTGGGCTCCTACGAAGCTTTCGGTCGATTACATTACTAAGATAAACCTACACTATACAAAAATAGCATCGTAATTACTGCAGCCTGAGGCAGCATCATAAATGTTGTATCACAACAAAATAAATTCCAACCATACAACAAAAGGCCTGTTGGCATAAAGTTTACAGTCCTTCCAGATAAAAGCACCATCAGATGTATAGAAGCACATATCATTATACCTGAGTGCTAATGTTTCAGGCTGTAGAATCTGATGGAGCAGCACGATCTCCACCTTTTTCCGCCATTGCTCTTGAACAACGAAGCGAATGTCTGATAATCTGGTTTCAAAACCATTCATATCTTGACGACATTTCTCAACCACTATTCTTGTTTCCGAAATAACGTCCATTAGGGATTGGACTTGTGTCTGGAGCACAGATATATCACTCTGTCTAGCAGGAAGATTTTGTTCAGTAGGCGATTTGGACGAGGTTACCTTGACAACCAACCCAGAATTACGCAGGAAGGTGCTTTTTGCACTGTTAGTGGAGAGATACTGACGCACTGCAGCAAGAGGTGACATTGTGCCTGTAGTAGCCTCGTCACCTTGAGGTGGTTGTGGCTATTCAATCATTTGTTCCATAGCTTCCTGAAAGTTTGAACTTGTAGATTAGTGTACCAGATAAGTTACTAATGAGACAAAAACAAACAAAGTAGGTTAAACGTTTATACATAACTTATTTTGGTGAACCACTGTAATACATTAGCATGTATTGTAGTGCCAACTACATAATAAAATCACTTTCGGAACATATGTCCATGTAGCATGCCTACTGTATTGTCTATTTCCTCACATTCGTTGACATCTAAGGATAAAGAGACATGGTTTAAAGTAGGATGAACGTAGTATGACATCATTCATATCATGGGCAAACAGATATAAAACAAACAGACTATTTTATCATTGTGTGCGCACGTGAACATAACAACTAGATTACAGATCAAGATCAAAATAATATCCTTCATCTCTTTTAAACCCTGTAAGGTGAAATGATACATTAAGACAACTGTGAATAAAAGTGAATAGAGTAACTGACATTGGCTGCAAACCAAGTAGTTAAATGAACACATCACAGTACCAATCAGTTCAAGGCAGCAGGAGTAAGGACTTACAACAGCGGCTTGAACTGGTGTGCTCATGCCCTTCATCTTGCTGGTGTGGCAATCCTTGAAGATTTGCACTGCATTCGGTTCAGGTTCTTTTTGGTCTGCACGGGATTTCCTTTGTATTTGGAACAAGTCAATATAGATACGATAATATGGCACAAAAAAAAGAAGGAAGTAGCAGCATTTACAAGAGCCTCGCAGTGTGCAATATAGCTACGAGATCCTCTGGTCTGTTGGAATTTCACTTTAGAACGGTTGGTTTTGTTCTTCAAACAGTTAGCCTAGAAGAAGATACACTTGTAAGGCACATACATAAATACAAGTTCAATATGTGGTCTGATCAAATACATATCACTACCAGGGAAAAGGCTACCAGCAGCGCGGGTTTTAGGCCTATCAGTAGCGCGGGGATATGCGCTACTGATAAGGCACTACAGCTATTCATTAGCAGTAGCGCGTGTTACACGCGCTACTGCTAGGACAAGTAGCTGCAGCGTTTGTTCGATCCCACACTACTGCTAATGTAACTACTGGCAGCGCATTTTCCGTCCATCGCTGCTAGTATTCTTTTTTTATTTTTAAATTTTTAGTGTATTTATCATACAAATATTAGTACAATACCAGTTATGAGGTTTACATCATTATGTCCATAACAGTGTGTCAAATGAAGGTGGATTAGTTTCAAGTGGAGGCAATATGTGGTGCATGTCAAAAGTATACTACAAATCCAAACTTGATCTTGTTTGGACTAGTAGTACTTTCGATGTGCACCACATGTTGCCTCCACTTGAATCTAATCCGCCAACACAAGCTATTTAATCATCATCATAGTCATTACCACCAACATTAGCTATTTAATCATCATAGTCATAGTGTAGCACACATCATCATCTTCAAACTCTCATTCTAGCTAGCTAATCACCACCAACACTAGCTAATAATAATAATCATAGTCATTACCACCAACATTAGCTATTTTATCATCATAGTAATAGTGTAGCATATCATCATCCTCAAACTCATTTCTAGCTAATCACTCCTGCTGCTCTCTCTTAGGTAAAACAACATAAAACATGTGTAGCTCTCCTCCTTGATCAAGTTGGAGCATGCAGATGAACCTGTCTCCTAATTTTGGGTAGCACATCTGTTTGCTGCCCCCTAGTACTTCTCTGCGCTCCCCCATTACATATCTGGTCTAGTCTTCCACTATTAAGCATTCATCCTTGATCTTGAATGCACTAAAGTAACATGAAGGATATCTTGGCCGTAAGCTAATAATACTCATGGTACCTTTAGTCTCGATCCCATAAGGCACAACATTCATCGGGAGTCCCTATTGAAGAACATCGTATGGTCACATACTTAGCAATGAAGTTTAGCTTTTCGCAAATAATGTATGGAAAAGATGCACTGAGGACAAATAGTAAAAATCTTACCATCCTTCCTAAATAGATGTGACCGTAGTTCATGACAAACACTATTGGTCGCACGTTTTCAGTACTAAGATTTCTAAGTCCAGGAAGAAAATTTGTCTTGACATTATCAAGATCCTCAAGCCATGAAACATAATGACTTAGCTCCTCGCAGTTTAGTTCAGCCCCGGGACAGTAGTAGGTCCTGTCTACCAAGCGCTGGATATGTTTGCTTGCACCGAAATAAGCTGACAATACAAATTAGTTGTCAACTATTTTTGAATAAACAATATCAAAGACATAAATATGGTTGAGAAACTTACATTTTGGTGTAACTGGAGGCGTCTGCACATCGACCCAGATGTCGGTATTACCTTCAATATCATCTTCCGGACGAATATCAAAGGTGATAACCATATCAGGCTGAAATGCATAAGTCTTGCATAGTGCTCGCCATGTTTTGCATCCAAAATAGGTGTAGTCGTCTGAATTGTATAATTTTGCGTGGAAAATATAACCATGCTCAGTCTTCAAATAAACTTTCTTTACCTCCATAGTATGACTGAAACCTATCTTATCCAATACAAAAACTCTTGCATGGCAGGGGATACGCTAGTAGAATAGTAAAAAAAATATAAATTGAAGCAAATGAAGCAGATGTCATGCTTAATTACGAAAAAAGACTTGTCGTTGTGACTTACTGTATCCACTTCGAAGTTCTCGTCCAGCTTGATGCTGAAGCGCCTATCATCATCTAGGAAGATTCCGTCGCACAGGCCGCGCTCGTCTTCGCAGTATTTGCAAATACCGAAATCCTTTTTGTCGTCAGACATTTCCTATGTTCATAGTTAAAACATTAATTGAAAATTGATAGAAGACAACTACCAGGATACTCAACACACAAATCCGGGGCACTCGATATTTCCTACATATTCTGGCAAAAGTCATGCCAAAATTCACGGAAAAATCCGGCATGACCTTTGCTAAAATAGGATATATCGAGCGCCTGAAATTTGCCGGAACGGAAATGAATCAACACTCCGGCAAAACATAGGCCACTCGACCACTTGGATATTGAGCAACACAATATATACATTTCAAAATATCTTATAAGACTCAAATTAGCATGCATTCAATAAGCAAAAGTAAATCATCTCATGCGTCCGTACATCGTCGAATATTATCACTAATACATCCCGAATAGTGTCATACATATAACAACACTAGTACAACTAAAACCCTAGCACACGACGGGTATCGGCGCGGGCGGTGGACACCCACAGAGAAGGAACCATCACGGGACCATAGCTCCAGTGAGATCCCTGGAGAACCTGCCAGGTATTGGAGAACCTGTGCTCCAACGCAAACAAGTAGCGACGGACGTGCGCGTCCTCCTCACTGACACGGTGACGCACCACCTCCGCGGAGTCCTCGAGCCTCTGGACCGTCACTGGCCCACGCGACCGCCACCAAAGAAGGTTCGGGTCAACGACAGGCTGGCTCCTCACCAACCTGCGCCCCCCGATAGGTAGCGCCTCCCAGTACCACCCTCGCGGAGCCCAGTCCCGGACGTGGCCCATCTGGTCAAGCAGGTGTCGTCCTCCGCCGACTCGACGACGAGGATGCGGGATAGGCATCGTCCACGTCGATGCGGGAAAATTGCTTTAACTAAAAAAATAGCAACAAGTTCTTACTAACTAGTTCTATTAATTCAACTAGTTCTTACTAAAAATAAACTTACTATAAATAAAAATATTCTAGTACCTAATTAGTACCTAGTTCTTACTAACTAATTAGTACCTAAGAACCCTAACAAGTTCTTACTAACTAATTAGTACCTAAGAACCCTAACAAGTTCTTACTAACTAATTAGTACCTAAGAACCCTAACAAGTTCTTACTAACTAATTTGATTCCACCCTAACTAATTTGATGGAGGTAGAAACCCTAGGCAGAGGTAGGGGAGAGGGAGGAGCAGGCGTGCTCACCTCGGGAGCCTGCGACGAGGGAGGGGCAGGCGGCGTCGAGGTCGTGGTCGGGGCTCCGGGGCGGCGTTGAGGTCGGGGGGGCGGGGGCGGCGTCCGGGCGGCGTTGAGGTCGGGGTCGGGGGCGGCGTCCAGGGCGGCG
>NC_053028.1:551318034-551408894 GCF_003073215.2 Triticum urartu | reverse complement strand
GAATTCATGATTCATAACTTCATCAGTGAAGCATAGGGGGTGTGCGGTGCCTCTGTGTCGGGCTATATCCCGACGCAGTTTGTATGAGTCTTGTCTGATGTATTCGGCCCGGCTGGATTTACTCTTGGTGTATCCGACGCGACGATCATCATCCCGTGTTGGCGCGCATGCCCGTGTCTCGTATATTGACCTTGTGATTTTTTCCTTACTGTCCAATATGTCTCGCAGGTCTTCTGTGTTACCCCAGGCCTTAGTATTTTTGATTGAGTGGTGACGGGGTGCGGGCTGAACTTCAGGCTGAAACGCCTCTCTGGCTCGGCCGCGTAGTGGCCGGTCAGCCGCATCGTACACTGGTGAATGAGGTTTCAATGCTTCCTCCTTGAGGTGAGGTAGCAACCTGCGTTTTGCGTAACTCTTGGACGGGCGCTCGAGTTCATGCTCCTCGGCCGCAAGGACTTTGGTCCACCTGTCTGCTAGCAAGTCTTGATCAGCTTGAAGCTGCTGCTGCTTTTTCTTCAGGCTATGTGCCGTGGCCATAAGCCGGCGCTTTAAGCGCTCTTGCTCGACGGAGTCCTCAGGCACGATAAACTCGTCATGGCCGAGGCCCGCCTCGTCTTTGGAGAGAGGCATGTAATTGTCCTCCTCTGGTTCTCCATCTGCTGCCTACTCTGGGGGGCTAGCTTGTTCGTCCTCTAGCTCTACATCATGCTGGAGGGGATTGTCGTTGTCTTCGGCGCTATCCGGAGTGTTATTATCTCTTGTGCCAGTATCACTGCTCTTGCTGTGGCGGGACTTAGAGCGGCGCCGCTGACGTCGGCGCTTGGGTTGCTTCTTGGAGGGGTCATCCTCCACTGTCTCGTCGCCATTGCCTTCTTTGGGGGTGTCCACCATGTATATATATCATATGATGAGGTGGCGGTCCAGCGCCCTGAGGGCGGTGGTTCCTGTTCGTCTCCGGCTTCATCGTCCATATTGTCGAAGTCTTCGGAGTCGAAGTCGAGCATGTCGGTTAAGTTGTCGATAGTGGCTACTAAGTGGGTGGTGGGTGGGCAGCGAATTTCTTCGTCGTCTGCATCCCATTCTAGCCGGACATAGTTCGGCCAAGGTTCTCCTGACAAGGAGAGAGACCTTAATGAATTTAGCACATCGCCGAAGGGCGAGTGCTGAAAGATATCCGCGAAGGTGAACTCCATGATCGATGCCCAGTCGGATTCGACGGGCACGGATGTGATCGGCTTGGAGTCCGTGGCCGGAGATGAACCCAGTGGTTCGGCGACACGGCTCTCGTAAGGGGTGAAGTCAGTATCTGTCTCTATCGCCACTGAGAGGGCGGCCTCCATGGCGGGGTCTATCCCTCTGCTCTCGGATGGCGCAATTTGCTTTGGATTAATGGCCGGAGTGGTTGCGGATGCGATCTCCCGAACACTGTTCGATGGTAGAGTTACGTCATGCTCGTCATGACTGTGCGGCGTACCCGACATGGGCTCGAATCCGTCGAAGATCATGTCTTCGCGGATGTCGGCAGTGTAGTTTAAGTTTCCGAACCTGACCTGATGGCCAGGGGCGTAGCTCTCGATCTGCTCGAGATGGCCAAGCGAATTGGCCCGCAGTGCGAAGCCGCCGAATACGAAGATCTGTCCGGGGAGGAAAGCCTCACCCTGGACCGCATCGCTAGCGATGATCAAAGGAGCCATCAAGCATTATGGTGACGACACAGTGGAACTCTCAATGAAAGCACTAATGTCGGTGTCAAAACCAGCGGATCTCAGGTAGGGGGGCGTCTAAGGCGGATGGTAACAGGAGGCAGGGGACACGATGTTTACCCAGATTCGGGCCCTCTTGATGGAGGTAATACCCTATGTCCTGCTTGATTGTTCTTGATGATATGAGTATTACAAGAGTTGATCTACCATGATGTCGGCGTTCTGGGAACGGGGGTCCCCAGACTTGCCTGCCTGCGGCCTGCGGCGTGGCTCAAAGGGGGCCCAACGCGGCCCATCTTCACCAACACAAACCCAAGACCCTCGCGAGGGGCCAAGCCTCGCGGGGCGGACGACGCGGAGTTTCCTCAGGCGCGGCCTCGTCAGGCTGGCTCACGAGGAGGCGAAGAGATCAAGGCGGGGTACCTCACGAGGTGCCTGTGATGCAAGCCATGACGACCGGGGGTGCCAGGCGGGTGCCAGCCCGCGCAGCGTCCCCCTTCCCCTTTGGTGCAAAGGGGGCAAGCGCAGCCGCGGGGTACCAAGGCATCAGGCAAAGGTTGCCATTTTGATGCAACGAGACCAAGACCAGGAGGACTACGAGACGGAGGTCACCGTGGAGCCCAAGACGGCGTCATCACCAGAGCTTTCCGCAGGCGAAGACTACTTTTGTCAGGATAGTTGATACTAGTTGTCCCCCTTCAAATTAGCCCGCCATTGTTGGCTCCCTTCCCGCTCGATATTTGGGAAGAGGACCAGGGCCTCTATAAATAGGACTAGCCACCCACAGAGCAAAGGGACAAGGCAGAGAGTAGGCAGAGGCAGGGAAAGAGAGAGAGAGAGAAGATCAGAAAGAGAGAGAGAGAGAGAGAGAGAGAGAGAAAGGTGACTGAGCTCCTCCCAGTAGTTCATCACCCCAGCCAAGAACAGACCCTCGCGAGGCTGTTCTTCCTTGTATTGTTCATCATCATCAACCCAAGAGGCAATCGACCACACCACACACTGGAGTAGGGTATTACACCACAACGGTGGCCCGAACCAGTATAAACCCTGTGTCTCTTGCGTTGTTCTTTCCTTAGCTCAGATCCTAGCAAGACGGAGGGGTGCAGGTAGGTAGGAGGTGAAATCTCCACGCGCACCCCAGTGTTCGAACCTCAAGGGTCTGCCGGAACCCGAAATCTGACATTTGGCGCGCCAGGTAGGGGTGCGCCGGAATCCACCTTCTACCGCTTCGCGCCCCGTCGCGTCGTCATCACCATGTCCGGCGACCAGGCGGGCAACCCAGATCCGTGGGCGGCGTGGCCCGCCTGCGCAGAGCCGCTTGCCTCGGGCGACCCCGTGCCCAGGCAGCTCACGGTCCGCAGGGCGCTGCGGGCCGCGGGCGACGCGGACAGGCTCCGACAGCTCTCACACCGCGGCAGGCGCGGTCGGTAGCAAGGGCCTCCAATCGCGCCGCGACCACGACACTGTACACCCGCAGGGAGCGGGCGAACTCGAAGGCCGCGCTCACAGTGGCCCGAGAGCTGCTGCAGTGTAGGCTGCTGGAGGGCGGCCACGACGTGCTGCTGGAGCGAGTGGCAGAGCTCCTGGGCTTCGCCGCCTTGGGGGCTCACCCCTTCTCCACCCAGCTCACATCTCAGGCCCAGGGCGACCCGCGCGGGGGCTCTGCGTGCGCCCGCGGGCTCCAAGGCTACTCCAACGCCAGCGAAGCTGTCAGCGCCGGACCGGCGGCGGCGCTGCCCCCGCTCCCTGTCCGCGAAGAAGAAGGACTCGACGCGACCCGCGACCCCAGTGGACAGCCGCGCTACCACCCCACGGTGGGCGCGTCAGGCAGGACCGCGTGGCATGCGGGGCATTACGGCATGGCATTCGGGACGATGGCGCCGGAGGAATACGTGCCCCTCATGATGGACCGAGGACACCCACACGAGAGCGAACAAGGCTCGCTCCTCAGCCCAAGCTGGGGCGACGAGGCGCCAGAAGCTGAGCCTTTCCGGGAGCCCCGGGACGGCCCCACTGGCCACGATGGCGCCAACGATTATCGGGTACTGCTAGTTTTTCAGGAGCAGGCATACGCTGACCATGGATCGCAGGAGGTGCACGTCGCCATAGCGAGCAGCTGCCCCGCTCCCACAGTCTCCTGCCCCTCGGGAGGAGGGCGCAGGGGGCTGTAGGAGAGGGGCCGGGATCCGACATCACCACCGTGGCGTTCGGAGCAAGGTGCTCTCAGGAGGTAGGCCCTCCGCTGGGGAGGTGCCTCAGGGCCTGCCCCCGGCGGAGGACCCGTGGTCGTCGGGGGAACCGCTGGCGACCGCTCTACCCCATCGGCGGCGTCCTGGTTTCCGGTCGTCGTCGATGGCACTAGAGTGTGGCGCAAGGCGGGGCCCTCATCTGGCGATATGAAGCAAGGCCGGTACCTGTGAAGAAGGCCCAGTGCCTGTGAAGCTCGCCGCCCCGTGACACTCTCACGTAATAATGAGTGGGGCTGTACATGCCCCGGAGTCTCAGGGGTGCCGGCCTCAGGCCCTGGGGCTCCCTCCCACGCCCAGTGGCAGCACTTAGCTCCGCGCTGGTGAGAAGACGTCCAAGACTAGACTAGGTGCCGGACGCGGCCTTTTGTTTGCTTTTGTCGCTTTTCCCTTTGGTTGCCGTTTTCCCCCGCTGGATTCAAGTTGGATTCGAATTTGAGATTTGCGTGTGTTCAGGGAAGGGGTGCTTAGTCTCATTCGAGCAATTTCTCGTGTTTCGGTTACCGCATCGCCTCAGCTTCCTCCCCTCGCAAGCCCCTCGCGAGCCGGGTCAGGCCTAGCTTGCGCGCAGCCCAGATTGCCGCCAATGTGACCTCTCAGGAGAATGTTTTACTGCAGATCCCACGAACCCAATCAGGGAACACCCGAAACACCACAACCCCCCGCGGGCTGCCTCAGGGCCAGCACGGAACAAAGGTAAACTAGCCGACCAGCGCGTCGCTTGGGCCAACCACTTGGCGCGGGCGCATGGGCAATGTAGCGTCTACTAATACGATGAGCACAAGTTTTACATAAGGGGCTCCCCCTCCAAAATGCTCTCACTGCAATCAGGCCAAAACCTGAGCTCTATTCATGCAGGGTAAGGAAGTAGGAGCGATGCACCATCAGTCGGATGAATCTCCCAATGCGTTCTCAAGAGCACCACCCGAGCCGTTGTTGGCGTCGCTGAACTCGCCATCGCTGTCTGCATCGCCGCCAGCGGCGTCAGGGCCGTTCACCACGCCGCCCTCGTCGGCCGCCACGATCGCGTCGTCGTTGTCTGAAGCGAAGGCCCTGATAAGAGCGTCCACATTGTCCTCCACCCAGCGCGCCAGGTCGCCTCGAACGGCCTGGGGGACCGGGGCGATAGCGGCGTCAAAATCAAAGTGGGGATCCATGTCTTGGAGGTGGCTGAAGACGCGAGAAAAGGTGCGCCCAAGCAGGCCGCGGCTCCTCTCCTCCACCAACCTGTCAGCCCTGACCGACCGCGCCTCCAGCTGCGTCACCACGTCAGTGAAGAACTGAAGATTGCCAGCATAGTTGACTGTGTGCGGCTCGCCAACAGCCGCCTCGCAAATGTTGCCCAAGGCTGTGTTGGCTCTCTCCCGGAGCGTGGCAAGCATGGGGCCGTGCTCGTGCTCCAGGATCCGCCGCTGACGAATCTCGTCCGCGTTCTGGCCCGCGACGACATCAGCCTCCTCCACCCGCTGGCGAAGAAGGAGCACCTCGGCCTGGGAAGCGGTTAACTCACCTTGCGCCACCTCAAGAGCGGCCCGGAAAGCGTCGGTCCGCCGCGTCGCCTCCTCCAGCTTGGCCCTCAAGGCAGCAGTCCTGCCTTCAGCTTCGGCCCGGATCAACCCCAGCTTCTCGTCGAACTCGTGCTCGAGGTTCAAATGCGCCATCACCACTCAGCATCTGACCTCCTCCAGGATGCAGGCTTCCCGTGCGGCGACATCATCCTCTGCCTGCGTCACCAAGTGCTCCCTCATCTCCAGACGCTCGTACTCACGGGTGCGTTCGACGGCTTCCAGCGTCAGCGCCTCCTCACGCTTCTGGAGCTCTGCTGAGTCACCGGAGGCCACCTTCATCGACGCGAGAGCTGCCTCGCGCAGCTCCACCTGCTCCTCCAATGAGTGGCACCAGGCCAGGAGCTCCCGAGCCCGCTCCTCCGCCGTCGTTCGCCGCCGGTCAGCTTCCCGAGCCTCCTCAGCGGCCCAAGATCGGGCCTCCCGAGAGGCCACCAGCGACGCCTTGGCCTCTGCGTCGTCAAGATCACGCTGACGGCGCGCAAGGGCGATGGCGCCCTCCAGCTCGCGCCTCTCTGCAGCTAGGCGCAGGCCTTCGGCCTCAAGGCGCGTGTCTTCATCGGCAAGCTCCTCTCCAAGCAGGCTTACCACGTCAGCCGCCCTTCGAAGGAATCCTTGGCGGAGAGCGCGACGCTCCCGAGCACGCCCGAGCACGTCCTCCACACCATCATCTGCCCCAAGCAAGCGCCGGGGGCCGCGAGCCAGCACTCCCCCGCCGGGCTGGGGGCTGGCACCCTCGTGACGGCCGGACACGCCGCGTCAGAAGCCCGGCCGGGGGCCAGCCCGTCCCCAGGTGAAGAGCGCAGGAAGCGCCTCAGCCAATCGCAGTCCACGACCAGGTGAGAAGCCCACGGCAGGCCGGCTATGCCACGAGAAGGCCCGCGAAGGATCGCGAGGTGCGCAGGGCCACGATACGACTCGGGACGGTTCGCCTCGTCAGTCGCCCTCACCACAAGGGCTCCACTGCTTGGATCACTTGAGGACGATGGAGGGGGCGAAGCCAAGGGGGGCGGCTCCTCAGCCGTCTGCGCAAGCTCGGCCGGAAGGGGCCTGTGGAGCAAGAGTCGGTAGGAGCAACAGGAGGATCGGGAGCTGGGAAAGGAGAAGGCTTACTCATCGGTGGCGAAGTACTTCCTACGCTTCAGCAGGCGACAAGGGTAATCGTCGCCCAAGGCCTCCCTTCCCTTCTGGAGGGCCTGAAAGTCCACGCGGAAGCGGCCTAAGAGTCGGGCGCAGGGATCAACCTACGACGAAGATGGAGCGTCAAGGCGATCTACGTCAGGGGCGCCTGCCTGGCGTGCGCTGCCAATCGCCTCGCCAAGAGAAGCCGCCGGAGCCTCGGTGGCCTCGGTCGAAGGCGCAGAGGGCAGCTGCTTTTCACCCTCAGCCTCGGCGGTGCGGGCCCCGATAACTGCTTCCTCACGAGCCTCGCCCGGCGCTGTCACCCCGCCGAGAGCCTCCTCGGCCTCTGGCGCCTCGAGCCTCCCTGCTCCGCCACTTGAGGAAGAGTCGCCTGGGCCGACTAGAAGGGCAGTCACCACCACTGCGTTCTCACGAGGCCCCTGAAGGCCGACGGGGCGCGGCCCCCACTCATCGAAGATAGGCATCTGCCTCACAAGATCGCCCCCGCTCTGGCAGAGGTACAGCAAGGCCCCTCCCTGCTGGATACTGCCAGGGTTGGGGTCCCCCGTTAGGGTCAAGAGCGCCGTCCTCAGCACTTCAGGTGCCAGGTCCTCTTCCTGGAGCCTCATACGTTCATCGCGCCCGCTGAAGGCCCACATCCGGCGGGAGTGACGCTGGAGAGGAGCGACGTGGCGTAGCAGGAACTCCTTCACCACATTGGGCGCTGTCACGCCAAGCGACCTCAAGAACGCGAAGCGGTGCCAAACAAAGACAAGCCGGGGGCTCTCAAGCGTCTCCTGGCCCCAGCCCGAATTGGGGACAGCAGGCGAAGTTGGCTCCGACAGCAGGGGGCTGGGCACCCCGGCATCCACATACAGCCACCGCTCGCGGAACCCGGCCGCGGGCGGAGGGAGCTTGAAGTCAATCCCAGAGGCCGCCTTCTCAGGCGCGGCAACGAAGCTCACACACGCCCAGCGTTGGGTAGGGTCAACAAGACGCAGCGAGAAGAAGTGGCGCAGCAAGGCAACCGAAGGAAGGATGCCCATCATAGCCTCGCAAACAAAGGCGAAGACCAAAAGGAGAGCGATGGATTCAGGACCCAGGTGCATCATGTGGATCTGATAATGGGAGAGCACGGCATTGAGGAAATCAGAAAAGGGAGGAACCAGACCCGCCCACAGGGCGTCGGCAAAAGACGGGACCTCGGTGGCTATCCTGCCGATGGAGAAGTGGGACGCGGGCCAAGCCGTCGTCCTCCCGCATTCATTGAAGATGGTGGCCAGAGCCAAGCTGACTTTGCCCAAGCCCTCGGCGGGGGCTGCCAACGGCGGCGGGCAAGGCGGAGACACGGGTTTCTCCCCTCTTCCCTTCTTCGTCGGAGCCATGGCGATGGGAAGGGGGGGAGGTTCAAGATTGAGTTGGAAACAGAAACCAGAGTTCGAGCGGAGGAAGGACAGAGGGCGCTCGAGCAACCAAACAGGGGAACGGCTGTGTACGACTACGGGTCCGCCTAGCACGATGCAAGATAAGGAGGGCGTGGGGGGACAGTGCCGCCCACGTCCAATCAACCACCACGCGGCGCCCAAGGCCGCAGGCTGTTAGGGCCCGCGGCGCTTCGCTCTTTCCCTTCTGCCTCCCAGCACGGCCAAGTCCGGGCGCGCCTTGGGCCCGGGGGCTACTGTCAGCGTTCTGGGAACGGGGGTCCCCAGACTTTCCTGCCTGCGGCCTGTGGCGTGGCTCGAAGGGGGGCCCAGCGCGGCCCATCTTCACCAACACAAACCCAAGACCCTCACGAGGGGCCAAGCCTCGCGGGGCGGACAAAGCGGAGCTTCCTCAGGTGCGGCCTCGTCAGGCTGGCTGATGAGGAGGCGGAGAGATCA
Source organism: Triticum urartu (assembly GCF_003073215.2). NCBI lineage: Eukaryota > Viridiplantae > Streptophyta > Magnoliopsida > Poales > Poaceae > Triticum > Triticum urartu. The sequence continues at coordinate 551,400,378 of NC_053028.1, read as the reverse complement.
AGGCGGGGTACCTCACAAGGTGCCCGTGATGCAAGCCATGACGACCGGGGGTGCCAGGCGGGTGCCAGCCCGCGCAGCGTCCCCCCTTCCCCTTTGGTGCAAAGGGGGCAAGCGCAGCCGCGGAGTACCGAGGCATCAGGCAAAGGTTGCCATTTCGGTGCAACGAGACCAAGACCAGGAGGACTACGAGAAGGAGGTCACCGTGGAGCCCAAGACGGCGTCATCACCAGAGCTTTGCGCAGGCGAAGACTAATTTTGTCAGGATAGTTGATACTAGTTGTCCCCCTTCAAATTAGCCCGCCATTGTTGGCTCCCTTCCCGCTCGATATTTGGGAAGAGGACCAGGGCCTCTATAAATAGGACCAGCCACCCACAGAGCAAAGGGACAAGGCAGAGAGTAGGCAGAGGCAGGGAAAGAGAGAGAGAGAGAAGATCAGAAAGAGAGAGAGAGAGAAAGGTGACTGAGCTCCTCCCAGTAGTTCATCACCCCAGCCAAGAACAGACCCTCGCGAGGCTGTTCTTCCTTGTATTGTTCATCACCATCAACCCAAGAGGCAATCGACCACACCACACACTAGAGTAGGGTATTACACCACAACGGTGGCCCGAACTAGTATAAACCCTGTGTCTCTTGCGTTGTTCTTTCCTTAGCTCACATCCTAGCAAGGCGGAGGGGTGCAGGTAGGTAGGAGGCGAAATCTCCGCGCGCACCCCAGTGTTCGAACCTCAAGGGTCTGCCGGAACCCGAAATCCGACACACGAGATCAAAGAGGCTAAACCCTAGAAGCTAGCCTATGGTATGATTGTATGTTGTCCTACGGACTAAACCCTCTGGTTTATATAGACACCGGAGGGGGCTAGGGTTACACAAGGTCAGTTACAAAGGAGGAGATATACATATCCGTATTGCCTAGCTTGCCTTCCACGCCAAGTAGAGTCCCATCCGGACACGGGACGAAGTCTTCAATCTCGTATCTTCATAGTCCAACAGTCCGGCCAAAGGATATAGTCCGGCTATCCGGAGACCCCCTAATCCAGGACTCCCTTAGCTGTCTTGAGCTTGTTCTTGATCTCGAGGAAGTTCTTGATCTTGAACTTGCTCGGAGGAGAGAACTTGACCTTGGGCATCACTTGATGTTTCAACTCCATCTTGAGATTGATCTTGCCCTTGGTCTTGTTCTTGAGGTTGAGGGCCTTCACTTTGTTCTTCGGAAGCGTGTGGGCCTTGGGTTGGTGATGGCTCCACTTGAGTGGAGCATTGTCCTTCTCCTTCGGCCACAAGGGGTTCCTCAATGGGTAGGATAAAGCCAACTCCCATTCTTCTTATGGCTTGAGGAGGAATTTCATCACCGACATCACAAGTGACACTTTGCTCCACTCGGGAGCCGTTATTCTCATCAAACTCCACGTTACACGTCTCCTCAATAAGTCCCGTGGACTTACTGAGGACACGGTAAGCATGAGAGTTTTTAGAATAACCAAAAAATATGCCCTCATAAGCTCTAGCCTCAAACTTATACAAACAAACACCTTTCTTGAGAATGAAACACTTACACCCGAACACCTGAAAGTACTTGAGGTTGGGCTTGTTACCGGTGAGTATCTCATATGGAGTCTTGTTCAAGCCCTTGCAGAGGTAGAGCCGATTGGATGCATGACACGTGGTGTTGATGGCTTCGGCCCAAAAGTTGTATGGAGACTTGAACTCCGCCATCATGGTCCTTACCGCATCCATCAACGTCCGGTTCTTCCTTTCCGCTACACCATTTTGTTGAGGGGTGTATGGTGCGAAATATTGATGCTTGATCCCCTCATCACTAAGAAACTCATCCAAGGTGTAGTTCTTGAACTCGGTGCCGTTGTCACTTCTTATTGTCAAGATCTTTGCATTGTGTTGATGTTGGGCTTCATTTGCAAAGTCAATGACGGTTTGTTGGGTCTCGCTCTTCCTCTTGAAGAAATATACCCAAGTGTATCTTGAATAGTCATCCACAATCACCAAGCAATACTTTCTACCCCCGAGACTATCAAAGGATGGAGGCCCAAAGGGATCCAAGTGAAGGAGCTCCAAAGGCCTCTTAGAGTAGATGATAGTCGTGGGTGGGTGAGCCTTTTCATGAAGCTTTCCTTCAATACAGGCACTGCAAGCACGATCTTTATCAAAACTAACATTTGTTAGTCCATGGACATGGTACCCCTTGAGAATACTTTGCAAAGATATCATATTGACATGGGCTAAACGGTGATGCCAAAGCCATCCCACGTCAACTTTAGCCATTAGGCATGTCGCGGTCTTAGTGAGTCACTCTGAAAAGTTAATCACATAGAGACCATTTTCGACATGCCCAACAAAGGCTACTTTAAGAGTATTGCTCCACAAGAGGGCCACGGTATCAACATCAAAGAAGGTGGCAAAGCCCATGAGTGCAAGTTGATGAACGGAAAGTAAATTGTATGCAAGGGACTTAACAAGCATGACCTTCTCGATCGTGAGATCATGGGAAATGACCACCTTGCCGAGTCCCAATACCTTAGAGGACGAGGTGTCACCCCACTCGACGTTGGTGGGCATGGATGTAATCTTTTGCACGTCCACCACCAAGTCCTTGCTTCCAGTCATATGAGTAGTAGCTCCACTATCGAGCAACCATGATCCCCCACCAAAAGCAAACACCTACGAGAGATCAATGCTTTGTTAGCTTTACTTGGTTAGCTTTACTTTGTTATCAATTAACATCATATGAGGAAAAGTGGCTATTTCCTTGGTTAGCTTTACTTGAAGTTGATCTTGAGACTCTTTGAGGCTAGCATGAGCACCCTTCAAGACCTTGTGAGCCTTGTCAAGTAAGTCAAACTCCTCTTTGAGTCTAGCAAGATCAACCTCAAGCTTGGCCTTCTTGGAGTTTAGCACACGAGAAACAACAAGAGCATGATCAAGATCTTTCTTTAACTTAGTGTGATCAACATTGCGTGACTCCTCAAGAGCCAAACGAAGACCACGCTCTTCCTCAAGAGCATTGGAAAGATCCGAAATCTCATCGGCATAGTCACGACTATGCCCCTCCATCTTAGAGATAGTATCTTCGTGAGCCTCGATCATGTCATTGGCTTCACCAAGTTGTTCCAAGAGATCAATGAAGTGCTTCTTGGATTTACCCTTGAGTTTACCCATAAAGGACTCAAACTCATTCTCCTCCACATTAGATTTGTCATATTCATCAATGCAATCCATCAAAGAAGGATTATTAATGATGGTAGTTTTGATGTTGGGGGTTACCTTGTTGGTGGCTTTAGCCATGAGGCACTTGGCGGTGATGCTCTCATTGGGTGAGTCAAAGAGTGACACCCGTGGAGTTGTCGCAATGGCAACAGAGGCCATGGCAACTGACTCACCATATTCATCATCATCATCATACTCATTGTACTCTTCTTGTACCACCAACGCCTTGGGAGGAGTCTTCTTGGTGGAGTTGCTCTTGTTGGGGAAAGACTTGGCTTTGTCCTTTCGAATGAGCTTTCCACCATTGTCTTCCCTCTTCTCATAAGGGCATTCCGCAACAAAATGACTCACATTGCCACAATTATAGCAAGTCCTCATACGTTGCTTGACCTTCGCGCCACTTGAGTTGTTCTTGTTGAAGTGGGGCCTTGAGTTCTTCTTGCTCCAAATGCCTTGAAGCAAGAGCCATGTGTTCATGATAGGCATACTTTGTATCTTCGGGGTTGCTCTCCTCTTCTTCCTCTTCATCCTCTTCTTCCACCCTAACCTTGGCTTTTAATGCAAGGTTGGGCTTCTTTGCTCTTTGAGAACGTAGCACCGCATTGTCGGCGGTTTTGTTCAAGATGCTCATAGCAACAAACTCATCCAAGATGTTCAGGACAAAGTGTGGAAGTCCGTCCTTTGACGAATGATGGAGGACACGGCCTTGTGGTAAGGCATCATTGCCTTGAGGAATTTGCGCTTGATCCAATTGTCATCTGTATCCTTGCTCCCATGATCTCAGAGTGAGACCACGAGTTTGGTTACTCTCCGATAAAGCTCACGAGGTTCTTCATCTTCTTTCATTGCAAACTCATCGTCTTCATCTTGCACCACTTCATAGTTGGAGTGCTGAATGCTTGCGCTTCCCCTGTAGAGGGAAACAACTTGGTGCCATGCATCTTTGGCCATGGCGAAGGGACGGAGGTGAGGACGATCTTCGGGTGGAATTGCATCTTGGATGATGAAGAGAGCATTCTCATTGAATTGATTATCCGTGGCTTCTCTAGGAGTGAAGTTGCTTCGGTCATGCGGATAGAAACCTTCTTCAATGATTCTCCAAAGATTAGTATTCACATGATTTAAATGACGCTTAAAACGATAGACCCAAGAATCAAAGTCCTCATTTTTTCACAATCTTAGGGGGACAACCGGCATGATTCAAATGGGTCGAAGGAATCGGTCCACCATAAACAAGTGGAGGTTCCACATGGGCAAAGATGTCGGTGCCATTTTTACCACTAGAAGAAGGAGCCTTTTCACTCGTAGATTCCCCCTTGTCGGAGTTAGCATCCGTCGCCTTGTTAGTGGGATCACTCACTTTCAACGGTGCGGTGGATAGTTTAAGCCCTTCTATGAATTTATTAAACATGCTTTCAACCTCGGTCGTCATGGAGGTTTTCAATGTTTCCAAAGCCACATTGAATTCCTCATGAGAGACCGCGGTTCCCCCATCGCCCGTAGGCAAGATCGGATTCACACCGGAGTGCTCCTCCACACCGTCTATGGTGTCAACCATACTCTTCAGATGGCAAAGTCCCTAGAAAAGAGACGAGGCTCTAATACCAATTGAAAGGATCGATATAGTTCACTAGAGGGGGATGAATAGGCAACTAAATTTTTTTATCTTTTCTTTACCAATGTAAACTTTGCATCAAAGTAGGTTGTCTAGATATGCAACTAGGTGAGCAACCTATATGATGCAATAACAACAAGCACACAAGAAAGCAAGGGATATAACACAAATAAGCTTGCACAAGTAAAGGCACGAAATAACCAAGAGGGGAGCCGGTGAAGACGAGGATGTGTTACCGAAGTTCCTTCCTTTTGAGGGGAAGTACGTCTCCGTTGGAGCAGTGTGGAGGCACAATGCTCCCCAAGAAGCCACTAGGGCCACCGTATTCTCCTCACGCCCTCACACAATGCGAGATGCCGTGATTCCACTATTGGTGCCCTTGGAGGCGGCAATCGGACCTTTACAAACAAGGTTGGGGCTCTGTCCACAACTTAATTGGAGGCTCCCAACAAAACCATGGAGCTTCACCACAATGGAATGTGGCTCCAAGGTGAACTCAACCGTCTAGGGTGCTCAAACACCCAAGAGTAACAAAATCTACAGAAGAAAGTATGGGGGAAACAAATCTCCTTTGGTGGAAGTGTAGATCTAGGTCTCCTCCTTCAATCCCTAGCAAATCAACAAGTTTGAGTGGCTAGAGAGAGATCGGGCAAGAGAGCTTGAGTAGCATTAATGGTGGAGTGAGAGAGGTAAGAGGTAGGTGTGGTAGGTGGAAGAAACACCCTTATATAGCAACCCTAAAAATCCAACCGCTACTGTGTTTTCTGTATTGCAGCGGTACAACCGGGACTCACAGTTTACGTGCAGAACCCTACCAGGCGGTACAACCGGGCGACTAGGCGGTAGTACTGGTTTATGAGAACAACCGGACCAACCGCCCAGCCACCGCTTAACCAACGCATAGAAACAGTAGGGAGTCACCCCTGAGCGTGGTAGTCGAGCAGTACAGGACCGGTGCAACCGCTTGGCCTTGAGCGCTTGGGCGGCTAAGTCCTGAGCGGTAGAAACACTCAGGGCACCGGTGGTACCGGTACAACCATACCAACCGGGCCACCACCGCCCGAGTACCGCACCAAAACAGAGGTTTGACCGGTACTTGGCCGGAACAACCGCCGTAGTCTTTGCTGAGCATGGTGGCGGTACCACCGCCTGGAAGCAGCGGTACAACCGCTCGATCAAGACTGGTAAGCGCCAAGAACCAACGGTACAACCACTCCAGAGAGCGGTACAACCGTTGGGAAGCCGCAACAAGCAGTAGGATAAGAAGGGAAGATCTCTCTCTCACAACTAAGAAAGGCAAGAGAGGGGTGAAGAAGGTGTACGTGAAAAGATACCCCCAACTCTTTCCAATGTGGATTCCCTCTTGATAGTATGGGTTCCCTACGACCAAAGAGATAAAAAGCGTAGAAAACTTTGTCTTTGATCTTTTCCTTTCAGAGAGAATAGCTAACCGATGTAGGCCTAAATACCGAAAACCTGGAACACTTAGCACAAGATTAGACCAACAAAGGGTTGTCATCATCATCCAAAACACAGAGTAGGGAAATGCCCTTACAACCCCGCTGCCACGGGAGGGTAGGACAAAATATGTCATGCAAGTTCTTTTCCATAAGCACGTATGACTATATTCGGAATACATGCCTACATTACATTGATGAACTGGAGCTAGTTCTGTGTCACCCTATGTTATGACTGTTGCATGATCGATCGCATCTGACATAATTCTCCATCACCGATCCAATGCCTACAAGCTTTCCACATATTGTTCTTCACTTATTTACTTTTCCGCTGCTACTGTTACAATCACTACAAAACCCAAAAATATTACTTTTGCTACCGTTACCTTTTGCCACCGTTACCACTACTATCATATTGCTTTGCTACTAAATACTTTGCTGTAGATATTAAGTTTCCAGGTGTGGTTGAATTGACAACTCAGCTGCTAATACTTGAGAATATTCTTTGGCTCCCCTTGTGTCGAATCAATACATTTGGGTTGAATACTCTACCCTCGAAAACTGTTGCGATCCCCTATAATTGTGGGTAGTGGGTTATCACTAACGGATGGGTCAAGTCAATCACATCATTCTCTAATAATGCGATTTCGCTTATCAAATGACAACTCTTTGTCCATGGCTAGGAAATACTTAACCATCTTTGATTAACGAGCTAGTCAAGTAGAGGCATACTAGTGACACTCTGTTTGTTTATGTATTCACACATGTACTAAGTTTCCGGTTAATACAATTCTAGCATGAATAATAAACATTTATCATGATATAAGGAAATATAAATAACAACTTTATTATTGCCTCTAGGGCATATTTCCTTCAGTCTCCCACTTGCACTAGAGTCAATAATCTAGTTCACATCGTCATGTGATTTAACACGAATAGTTCACATCTTTATGTGATTAGTTCACATCTCCATGTGACTAACACCCAACGGGTTTACTAGAGTCGATAACCTAGTTCACATCACTATGTGATTAACACCCAAAGAGGTGATCATGTTTTGCTTGTGAGAGAAATTTAGTCAACGGGTCTGCCACATTCAGAGCCGTATGTATTTTGCAAATTTTCTATGTCTACAATGCTTTGCACGGAGCTACTCTAGCTAATTGCTCCCACTTTATATGTATCTAGATCGAGACTTAGAGTCATCCAGATCGGTGTCAAAGCTTGCATCGACGTAACTCTTTACGACGAACTCTTTGTCACCTCCATAACCGAGAAACATTTCCTTATTCCACTAAGGATATTTTTGACCGTGTCCAGTGATCCACTCCTGGATCACTATTGTACCCTCTTGCCAAACTTATGGTGAGGTACACAATAGGTCTGGTACACAGCATAGTATACTTTATAGAACCTATGACTGAGGCATAGGGAATGACTTTTCATTCTCTTTCTATTTTCTGTTGTGGTCGGGTTTTGAGTCTTTACTCAACTTCACACCTTGCAACACAGGCAAGAACTCCTTCTTTGACTGTTCTCTTTGAACTACTTCAAAATCTTGTCAAGGTATGTACTCATTGAAAATAATATCAAGCATCTTGATCTATCTCTATAGATCTTGATGCTCAATATGTAAGTAGCTTCACCGAGGTCTTTCTTTGAAAAACTCCTTTCAAACACTCCTTTATGCTTTCCAGAAAATTCTACATTATTTCCGATCAACGATATGTCATTCACATATACTTATCAGAAATGTTGTAGTGCTCCCACTCACTTTCTTGTAAATACAGGCTTCTCCAAAAGTCTGTATAAAACCATATGCTTTGATCACACTATCTAAACATTTATTCCAACTCTGAGATGCTTGCACCAGTCCATAGATGGATCGCTGGAGCTTGCACACTTTGTTAGCAGCCTTTGGATCGATAAAACCTTCAGGTTGCATCATATACAACTATTCTTCCAAAAATCCATTCAGGAATGCAGTCTTTACATCCATTTGCCAAATTTCATAATCATAAAATGCGGCAATTTCTAACATGATTTGAACGGACTTAAGCATCGCTACGGGTGAGAAAGTCTCATCGTAGTCAACTCCTTGAACTTGTCGAAAACCTTTCCCAACAAGTTGAGCTTTGTAGACAGCAACATTACTGTCAGCGTCAGTCTTCTTCTTGAAGATCCATTTATTCTCGATGGCTTGCCGATCATCGGGCAAGTCAACCAAAGTCCACACTTTGTTCTCATACATGGATCCCATCTCAGATTTCATGGCCTCAAGTCATTTTGCGGAATCTGGGCTCATCATCGCTTCCTCATAGTTCGTAGGTTTGTCATGGTCTAGTAACATGACTTCCGGAACAGGATTACCGTACCACTCTGGTGCGGACCGAACTTTGGTTGACCTACGAGGTTCGGTAGTAACTTGATTTGAAGTTTCATGATCATCATCATTAGCTTCCTCACTAATTGGTGTAGGAATCACTGGAACTTATTTCTGTGATGAACTACTTTCCAATTCGGGAGAAGGTACAATTACCTCATCAAGTTCTACTTTCCTCCCACTCACTTCTTTTGAGAGAAACTCCTTCTCTAGAAAGGATCCATTCTTAGCAACAAAATATCTTGCCTTCGGATCTGTGATAGAAGGTGCACCCAACAGTTTCTTTTGGGTATCCTATGAAGACACACTACTCCGATTTGGGTTCGAGCTTATCAGTTTGAAACTTTTTCACATAAGCATCGCAACCCCAAACTTTAAGAGATGACAGCTTTGGTTTCTTGGCAAGCCATAGTTCATATGGTGTCATCTCAACGGATTTAGATGGTGCCCTATTGAACGTGAATGCAGTTGTCTCTAATGCATAACCCCAAAACCATAGTGATAAATCGGTAAGAGACATCATAGATTGCACCATATCTAATAAAGTACGGTTATGACGTTCGGACACACCATTACACTGTGGTGTTCCAGGTGGCGTGAGTTGCGAAACTATTCCGCATTGTTTCAAATGAAGACCAAACTCGCAACTCAAATATTCTCCTCCATGATCAGATCGCAGAAACTTTATTTTCTTGTTACGATGATTTTCCACTTCACTCTGAAATTCTTTGAACTTTTCAAATGTTTCAGACTTATGTTTCATCAAGTAGATATACCCATATCTGCTCAAATCATCTATGAAGATCAGAAAATAACGATACCCGCCGCGAGCCTCAACACTCATCAGATTGCATACATCAGTATATATTATTTCCAATAAGTCAGTTGCTTTCTCCATTGTTCCGGAGAACGGAGTTTTAGTCATCTTGCCCACGAGGCATGGTTCGCAAGCATCAAATGATTCATAATCAAGTGATTCCAAAAGCCCATCAACATGGAGTTTCTTCATGCGCTTTACACCAATATGACCTAAACGGCAGTGCCACATATAAGTTGCACTATCATTATTAACTTTGCATCTTTTGGCTTCAATATTATGAATATGTGTATTACTATGATCGAGATTCAATAAACCATTCACCTTGGGTGTATGACCTTAGAAGGTTTTATTCATGTAAACAGAATAACAATTATCCTTGACTTAAATGAATAATCGTATTGGAATAAACATGATCCAATCATATTATGCTTTACACAAACACCAAATAACATTTATTTTAGGTCCAACACTAATCCCAAAGGTAAAGGGAGCGTGCAATGGTGATCTTATCAACCTTGGAATCACTTCCAACTCACATCATCACCTCGCCCTTAACTAGTCTCTGTTTATTTTGCAACTCCCATTTCGAATTACTACTCTTAGTAATTGAACCAGTATCAAATACTGAGGTGTTGTTATAAACACTAGTAAATTACACATCAATAACATATTAACATGTATATCAAATATATAATTTTGTTCACTTTGCCATCCTTCTTATCTGCCAAGTATCTAGGGCAGTTCCACTTCCAGTGATCATTTCCTTTGGAGTAGAAGCACCCAGTTTCAGGCTTGGGTCTAGCTTTGAGCTTCTTCATGGGAGTGGCAAGTTTCTTGCCTTTATTCTTTGAAGTTCTTCTTTCTTTCCCTTTGCCCTTTTCTTGAAACTAGTGGTCTTGTTAACCATCAACACTTGATGCTATTTCTTGATTTCTACCTTCACCGATTTCAGCATCGCGAAGAGCTTGGGAATTACTTTTGTCATCCCTTGCATATTATAGTTCATCACTAAGTTCTAGTAACTTGGTGATAGTGACTAGAGAACTTTATCAATTATTATCTTATCTGGAAGATTAACTCCCACTTGATTCAAGCAATTGTAGTACCCAGACAATCTGAGCACATGCTCACTGGTTGAGCTATTCTCCTCCACCTTGTAGGCAAAGTACTGTCAGAGGTCTCATACCTCTCGACACGGGCATGAGTATGAAATACCAATTTCAACTCTTAGAATATCTTATATGTTCAGTGGCGTTTCAAACATTTTTGAAGTCCCGGTTCTAAGCCGTAAAGCATGGTGCACTAAACTATTAAGTAGTCATCATACCGAGCTTTGTCAAACTTTCATAACGTGTGCATCTGCTCCTGCAAATAGGTCTGTCACCTAGCGGTGCATTAAGGACATAATTCTTCTCTGCAGCAATGAGGATAATCCTCAGATCACGAACCCAGTCCGCATCATTGCTACTATCATCTTTCAACTTATTTTTCTCTAGGAACATATCAAAAAATAAACGGGGAGCTAAATCGCAAGCTATTGATCTACAACATAGATATGCAAATACTATCAGGACTAAGTTCATGATAAATTAAAGTTCAATTAATCATATTACTTAAGAACTCCCACTTAGATAGACATCCCTCTAGTCATCTAAATGACCACGTGATCCAAATCAACTAAACCATGTCCAGTCATCATGTGAGATGGAGTAGTTTTCAATGGTGAACATCACTATGTTGATCATATCTACTATATGATTCACGCTCGACCTTTTGGTCTCCAGTGTTCCGAGGCCATATCTTCATATGCTAGGCTCGTCAAGTTTAACCCGAGTATTCCGCATGTGCAAAACTGGCTTGCACCCGTTGTATGTGAACATAGAGCTTATCACACCCGATCATCACGTGGTGTCTCGGCACGACGAACTGTCGCAATGGTGCATACTCAGGGAGAACACCTACACCTTGAAATTTAGTGAGAGATCATCTTATAATGCTACCGCCGAACTAAGCAAAATAAGATACATAAAGGATAAACATCACATGCAATCAAAATATGTGACATGATATGGCCATCATCATCTTGTGCCTTTGATCTCCATCTCCAAAACTCCGTCATGATCTCTATCGTCACTGGCATGACACCATGATCTCCATCATCTTGATTGCTATCAACGTGTCGTCACATGGTCGTCTCACCAACTAATGCTTTTCCAACTATTGCTATCACATAGCGATAAAGTAAAGCAATTATATGGCGCTTGCATCTTATGCAATAAAGAGACAACCATAAGGCTCCTGCCAGTTGCCGATAACTTTAACAAAACATGATCATCTCATACAACAATTTATATCTCATCATGTCTTAACCATATCACATCACAACATGCCCTGCAAAAAAAGTTAGACATCCTCTAATTTGTTGTTGCAAGTTTTACGTGGCTGCTACGGGCTGAGCAAGAACCATTCTTACCTACGCATCAAAATCACAACGCGATATAGTGATTTCTTTTTGATCTTCAGAAAGAACCCTATTCATTGAATCAGATTCAACTAAAGCTGGAGAAACAGACACCCACTAGCCACCTGTGTGCGAAGCATGTCGGCCGAACCAGTCTCGCGTAAGTGTACGCATAATGTCGGTCTAGGCCGCTTCATCCAACAATGCCGCTGAATCAAGAATCAACTAGTGAAGGCAAGCAATATGTATATACCCACGTCCACAACTCCTTTGTGTTCTACTCGTGCATATAACATCTACGCATAAACCTGGCCCGGATGCCACTATTGGGGAACATAGTAATTTTAAAAAATTTCCTACGCACACGCAAGATCATGGTGATGCATAGCAACAAGAGGGGAGAGTGTCGTCTGTTGGGGAACGTAGTAATTTCAAAAAAAAATCCTACGCACACGCAAGATCATGGTGATGCATAGCAACGAGAGGGGAGAGTGTTGTCCATGTACCCTCGTAGACCGAAAGCGGAAGCGTTAGCACAACGCGGTTGATGTAGTCGTACGTCTTCACGGCCCGACCGATCAAGCACCGAAACTACGGCACCTCCGAGTTCTAGCACACGTTCAGCTCGATGACGATCCCCGGACTCCGATCCAGCAGAATGTCAGGGAAGAGTTCCGTCAGCACGATGGCGTGGTGACGATCTTGATGTTCTACTGTCGCAGGGCTTCGCCTAAGCACCACTACAATATTATCGAGGACTATGGTGGAGGGGGGCACCGCACACGGCTAAGAGATCAATGATCAACTGTTGTCCATGGGGTGCCCCCCTGCCCCCGTATATAAAGGAGCAAGGAAGGCAGGCGGCCGTCCTAGGAGGAGGGCGCGCCAAGGGGGGAGTCCTACTCCCACCGGGAGTAGGACTCCTCCTTCCCTTATTGGAGTAGGAGAGAAGGAAAGAGGGGGAGAGGAACAAGGAAAAGTGGGCTGCACCCCTTGTCCAATTCGGACCAGAGGGGGGGTGCACGCCTCCTTCCTTTTGGCCTCTCTCCTCTATTCCCGTATGGCCCAATAAGGCCCATATACTCCCCGGCGAATTCCCGTAACTCTCCGGTACTTCGAAAAATACCCGAATCACTCGGAACCTTTCCGATGTCCGAATATAGTCGTCCAATATATCAATCTTTACGTCTCGACCATTTCGAGACTCCTCGTCATGTCCCCGATCTCATCTGGGACTCCAAACTCCTTCGGTACATCAAAACTCATAAACTCATAATATAACTGTCATCGAAACCTTAAGCGTGCGGACCCTACGGGTTCGAGAACAATGTAGACATGACCCAGACACGTCTCCGGTCAATAACCAATAGCGGAACCTGGATGCTCATATTGGCTCCCACATATTCTACGAAGATCTTTATCGGTCAGACCGCATAACAACATACGTTGCTCCCTTTGTCATCAGTATGTTACTTGCCCGAGATTCGATCGTCGGTATATCAATACCTAGTTAAATCTCGTTACCGGCAAGTCTCTTTACTCGTTCCGTAATACATCATCCTGCAACTAACTCATTAGTTGCAATGCTTGCAAGGCTTAGTGATGTGCATTACCGAGAGGGCCCAGAGATACCTCTCCGACAATCGGAGTGACAAATCCTAATCTCGAAATACGCTAACCCAACAAGTACCTTCGGAGATACCTGTAGAGCACCTCTATAATCACCCAGTTACGTTGTGACGTTTGGTAGCACACAAAGTGTTCCTCCGGTAAACGGGAGTTGCATAATCTCATAGTCATAGGAACATGTATAAGTCATGAAGAAAGCAATAGCAACAAACTAAACGATCAAGTGCTATGCTAATGGAATGGGTCAAGTCAATCACATCATTCTCCTAATGATGTGATCCCGTTAATCAAATGACAACTCATGTCTATGATTAGGAAACATAACCATCTTTGATCAACGAGCTAGTCAAGTAGAGGCATACTAGTGACACTCTGTTTGTCTATGTATTCACACATGTATTATGTTTCCGGTTAATACAATTCTAGCATGAATAATAAACATTTATCATGATATAAGGAAATAAATAATAACTTTATTATTGCCTCTAGGGCATATTTCCTTCAGTCTCCCACTTGCACTAGAGTCAATAATCTAGTTCACATCGCCATGTGATTTAATACCAATAGTTCACATCACCATGTGATTAACACCCATAGTTCACATCGACATGTGACCAACACCCAAAGGGTTTGCTAGAGTCAATAATCTAGTTCACGTCGCTATGTGATTAACACCCAAAGAGTACTAAGGTGTGATCATGTTTTGCTTTGTGAGAGAAGTTTAGTCAACGGGTCTGCCACATTCAGATCCGTAAGTACTTTGCAAATTTCTATGTCAACAATGCTCTGCACGGAGCTACTCTAGCTAATTGCTCTCACTTTCAATATGTATCCAGATTGAGATTTAGAGTCATCTGGATCAGTGTCAAAATTTGCATCGACGTAACCCTTTACGACGAACCTTTTTGTCACCTCCATAATCGAGAAACGTATCCTTATTCCACTAAGGATAATTTTGACCGCTGTCTAGTGATCTACTCCTAGATTACTATTGTACTCCCTTGCCAAACTCAGGGCAGGGTATACAATAGGTCTGGTACACAGCATGGCATACTTTATAGAACCTATGGCTGAGGCATAGGGAATGACTTTCATTTTCTCTCTATCTTCTATCGTGGTCGGGTTTTGAGTCTTACTCAACTTCACACCTTGTAACACAGGCAAGAACTCCTTCTTTGACTGTTCCATTTTGAACTACTTCAAAATCTTGTCAATGTATGTACTCATTGAAAAACTTATCAAGTGTCTTGATCTATCTCTATAGATCTTGATGCTCAATATGTAAGCAGCTTCACCGAGGTCTTTCTTTGAAAAACTCCTTTCAAACATTCCTTTATGCTTTGCAGAATAATTCTACATTATCTCCGATCAACAATATGTCATTCACATATACTTATCAGAAATGTTGTAGTGCTCCCACTCACTTTCTTGTAAATACAGGCTTCACCGCAAGTCTGTATAAAACTATATGCTTTGATCAACTTATCAAAGCATATATTCCAACTCCGAGATGCTTGCACCAGTCCATAGATGGATCGCTGGAGCTTGCATATTTTGTTAGTACCTTTAGGATTGACAAAACCTTCTGGTTGCATCATATACAACTCTTCTTTAATAAATCCTTGTAGATAGTAAAATGCTTTGCAGAATAATTCTACATTATCTCCGATCAACAATATGTCATTCGCATATACTTATCAGAAATGTTGTAGTGCTCCCACTCACTTTCTTGTAAATACATACTTCACCGCAAGTCTGTATAAAACTATATGCTTTGATCAACTTATCAAAGCATATATTCCAACTCCGAGATGCTTGCACCAGTCCATAGATGGATCGCTGGAGCTTGCATATTTTGTTAGTACCTTTAGGATTGACAAAACCTTCTGGTTGCATCATATACAACTCTTCTTTAATAAATCCTTGTAGATAGTAAAATGCTTTGCAGAATAATTCTACATTATCTCCGATCAACAATATGTCATTCGCATATACTTATCAGAAATGTTGTAGTGCTCCCACTCACTTTCTTGTAAATACATACTTCACCGCAAGTCTGTATAAAACTATATGCTTTGATCAACTTATCAAAGCATATATTCCAACTCCGAGATGCTTGCACCAGTCCATAGATGGATCGCTGGAGCTTGCATATTTTGTTAGTACCTTTAGGATTGACAAAACCTTCTGGTTGCATCATATACAACTCTTCTTTAATAAATCCTTGTAGATAGTAAAATGCTTTGCAGAATAATTCTACATTATCTCCGATCAACAATATGTCATTCGCATATACTTATCAGAAATGTTGTAGTGCTCCCACTCACTTTCTTGTAAATACATACTTCACCGCAAGTCTGTATAAAACTATATGCTTTGATCAACTTATCAAAGCATATATTCCAACTCCGAGATGCTTGCACCAGTCCATAGATGGATCGAGGGCATATTTCCTTCATCCGGTGGGCACCATCCAAACAGGCCCTATGTTCTTAGTTCTTACTTGGATTTTAAGAAAGATAATAATGGTGGCCTGCATGAGTCCTGGTAGACAAATCAATAATCATTGTTCCACAAATGCAAGTGGTTGATGCAATTCTGAACATGCCAAAACCTTTTCTCCATTCTGTTGTTCCGCCTATGCTACCCCACGTGTCACTCTGATTTGCGCTTCTCATATGAGTTGGATTATCCTACCAATCTTTATCGTATTAGGTGTCATGATAATATACGACAACCTAACTAAAAACACACAAATCTAATCTAGTGCCACACAAATTTAGTTAGACCATTGCAACCATGTCTTGAGTATACACATGAATGGATATGTTTTCTGATTTTCATGATGGATGCTAGAGGAAAGTCTCATAGCGTTTTTATATTTTGGTAACTTAAACATTTCCTCAATTGTTAGTCAATCATTAATAAATTGGATCAACGTGTGATGCATGATGTGCATTCCAGTGACACAATTGTATAACAAATTAAAAACAAATTGTTACAAGGAAACAAGTAGACAGCTGCTAGTAAACATCGAATATCACGAGTATATTCTCCTTTTTTTTTCAAGAGACGGTAGGCAAATAATCACATTTTTACAGTTCAAAACACGTCGATAGTGCGACACAAAAATTATTAAAGCAACTCCAAAGGGCCGATCTATTTCGTCCGCCTGCGTCCATTTGGGTCGGTGCGGACAAAACTGACGGCCCAATGCGCCGACCCAAACCCAAATCACGTCCACGTCGCGTCCATGCCGACGCATTTATGGCCCAAATTTGCGCCCCAAATGCGTCGGCGCGGAAGCCGAACTGACGCTTCTCGCGCCTTCCCGCTGTCCGCCGTGTTCCCACATGGCGGCCGTCCAACTACCCGCCGCCCATGCGGTCAGCTTAATTTATGATGACGGGCCCACGCGTCAGCGACGGCGCTCGTCCTTTTTTAAGCCGACCGTGCGGCAGGGCCGTCCTCATCCAAACTCGCCGTCCACATCTATCATTCTTTGCCCCCTCGTCGCTGGCAAACCCTAACCACCACAACCACAACGAGATGGGCCTCTTCTCCGGCGCCAGCAGCAGCAAGGCCAAGGGCAAGTCCCCCGCCACCCCTTTCCCCTCAGAGTTTCTCCCGCCTCTGCCGGCGCTGGCGCCTCGCCGGCAGAGGCAGCGCGTGAACATGCCAGTGCACCAGGTGGAGTGGCACTGGCACCACCCCCAGCCCCTGCTGTATCCCGACGTGACGCTGTCGCACGACTGGCATCTGGATCCAGATAAGATCCCAGTGCCGGCGGCGCCGCGGTCAGCTCGTGCTCACGCGGAGGAGGTACGGCGCCGGCGGGCGCTACTGACGCCGGAGCAGCGCCGTGACCCCGCCTACGCAATCGACTCGCCCAACTGTGCGAGGTGGTTCGCCTTCGAGCACGAGGAGGCGAGGCGCGCGAGGTCGACCGGAGGTCGCCGCCACCGGCGCTCGCCGTCCGCGAGGAGGACCAGACGACCCTTGCGGCCGTCTACCGGGAGAGCGAGGAGGACGAGCGGCGCAGGGCGGAGGCGGAAGAGGAGGCTCGGTACGAGGCGGCAATGGCGCAGGCCCTTGCCCTCTCCGCGGCGGGCGACAACGTGGTGCCGCCGATGGTCCCGCCGTCCCCCATCAAGCCGGAGCCGGAGCGGGAGCCGTCCCCCATCGAGCGCTACTCCTGGACGGGAGTAGTGCGCGAGTGCGTACGCGCGCCGCCGGTCTGGATGGGAGCGACGTCGGCGCAGGAGCAGGCGTAACTCGAGCACTGGCGCAAGATCAGGGTGGCCGAGGAGCGCCGCGACGGCGAGTACCTCGAGATGCTCGAGCGCGACCTCAAGAAGGAGCAGCGCGAGGCCGGGGAGGAGGCGCGCCAGGCCGCGGCTGCACAGGCGGCCACACCCCCCCCCCCCCCCGCGCGTCGGCACTGCCTGCGCCGGCACAACCCGACATGACGGCACTCTGGAACACGGCGTTCGCCTGGGCCGGGCCGGCGCCGACGCTCATCGACCTCACGGACCCCGAGGACGACGACGACGACGCCTAAGGCAGCGCGCCACCTCGTAGTTTAGGTTGTTTTTATTTTTTTTAAATGCAAATGTGGACGCGTGGACTTTCGCCGGTCTTCGTGGCCGGTTTTAATGTTTAATTAATGTTGTTTCTTTTTTTTAATATGCATGTATTCATTTTTTTGCGCCATCAAAATGGGTTCAGGCCTGTGTTGGATGCACGTGTCGACCCAAATGTGGAAGCAGACATCCTTATCCGTCTGGCCGACCCAAACAGACAAAAAGCGGACGAAATCGCCGTCCGTTTAGGTCGGCCCGTTGGAGTTGCTCTTAGACTTGCATTGTAATTTCATACTCCAAACATTGGAAGCCAAAACAAAGTTCATTTTTCATTGTGAACAAACAAAGGGGTAGCAGTATAAATTTAGGTGCAGCACACTTGCCAGGGGCTGGGTAGGGGCCGGCGGCGGTCGTAGTCCGCCGAGAGCCCGAAAACACCGTGGTCTGGCCTGGCCGTGTGGATCCATCCATCAATCCATCCACCCGAGGCGAGGGCGAGACGGAGATATCCCGTGTGCGTCCCGCTGTTCGCTTCTCCCGCATCCCGATAGCACCAGCAAGCAAAACCCCCCTCCCCTCTCCATCCAGTTCCCCCTCCCCCTCCCCCGCCCGCCGTCCCATGGCGTCTCTCCTCCGCACGGCCGCCGCGCTCGCGCCCCCACCGTCGTCCGCCCGGGAGACGCGGCGGCCGTCGTGCGCCGCCTCCCTCGCCTGCTCCCGGCGCGCGCCGGCGAGTCCGCTGCGCGCTCCGCCTCTGCCCGGGCCATGGCGATTGGGGCCCGATGAGGCCGCGCGTACGGCCACTCAGGTGAGGCGTGGCGTCTCCACCCTCAGTGCTTCATCTGTAGCGTTCGTAGATTGTGTCGTTTCTTTCATATTTTTCAGTGGATATGCAGTAAATTTTATCTTAGGAAGATGTATGTATTATTAGATTTCTGATGATGTATCGTCTCTGTTGAAAATTGGATGTCGGAGTTGGAATTTTGTTCTGGGCACGCACAATTTGCGCAGTAGTACCATCCTGTCTGTCTTGAAAGTGATTATATGACCATCATCTGCTTTGCACTAACATCAGTGGCACAGCCAAAGTCATTTCCCGCTAGAGTTGCTTGTTCAGACATTTGTAATTGAAGATCTCATTTTCCTAAAAGCCTAATGGCTTTAGATGCAAAACCTTTTGAACATGGGTTGTTGGGTGCAAATTGCAAAGTGTAGTATCTCTTTTTCAGTTGGACAGCTGCTGCCATATGCTGTTGTCTGTGTCATTCTTGAGTGGCCTTGGTAGGAACCTTGGAACTTTAAAGTGTGATATTTGCTTTTCAGTTGTTTTATGTTCAGTTGAACAGGTGCTGCCATATGCTATTCTGTGTATTGTTTTGACTTTTGAGTGGCCTTGGTGGGCATCTTTGAACTGCTATATGCCATAAGACCTGAATAGGAATCTTTGAATGGTTTATTCTTGACGAGTAGGAATCTCTGGAATACCGTATGTAAGTCCAGTAATGACGAAAACATTTTAGATGTGCCGGACACATCCCTGTGCTTCATATCTGACATGAATAGACGAGTATAATCAATTCCGACCATTGTGCATGAGAGTAAACCATAAATCTTAGATATTGCTCTACTTATTTGATGTCAGTATGCTGTAATATATTTGGTTTTCACTAATGATTTACTGCCAGGGGCTGTTTTTATTGTGCTCGTATAGTTTCTCTGCCGATACATGAGAAGAGATGGGCATGAAGGTGATGGGAGAACGCAAGGACAAGACGAACCTAGTATGTTTGGGCCAGATGATGACGATGGTGCAAAGATTCCTACTCAGGTGGAGACTCTTGTTAGAGGCACTGCAATAGTTGATGCTCCAGAATACAAGCCGCTCCCAGATCTCGATTACCTTCAGGTGCCTTGTACTGTTCTATTTTCATTTTATTAAGTTAACTTTTGTGCCCATTAGCCTCTAAGCTTGTCTGGGATCACCGCATATTCCATGCAGTTCATCAATCTTTAGTTAAATATGTGTATCAATACATTATTCGTTGGTTTATACTATGGGTTAATCTCACTTTATTGGTAATAATACAGGAATTACTGGCTATTCAGCAGCAAGGACCCCGATCAATAGGTTTCTTTGGTACCCGCAACATGGGGTATATGCATCAACAACTTATTGAGATCTTGAGTTATGCCATGGTCATAACAGTATGTCACTGTGCTATATGTTATTATTGTTCATTACAATTTGATTCCTCCACACCTCTAGTTAATGTTTACATGTTAATTGCAGAAAAATCATATATTCACATCTGGTGCTTCTGGGACTAACGCAGCTGTTATTAGGGGTGCTTTGAGAGCTGAGAAGCCAGAATTGCTTACCGTAATTTTGCCTCAAAGTCTAAAGAAGCAACCTCCTGAAAGCCAAGAGCTATTATCCAAAGTAAGAATATGTGGTATTTCAGTTCTGTATAGGTCATTTCTAGTTTATTTTTGTTCCATAACTTTACTAAGAACCCTAAATAGTAAATACACCACCTTTCTTTTTAGATTATATTTTCTACTCACGCCAACTTGTGATTGTATATGTCTAGATTGCTCATCACAATCTCATGTGTCCAAAACCAAATTATGGAAAAATTCATTATGTGAGAATTCCACATAAAATTGAATAACATGAATTCATAAGCTGAACCCCTCAATCAACTTGCGAATGAACTGTGTCTATTGGACCTAATTCATGGTCAAAGATGATAATCAACAACTGATTCAATGGCTTGTATTATGACTTGTGAAGTTTCAGGCTCCCATTATCACCTGATATGTCCATTATGAACAATCTTAGAAATGCATTCATTTATTCTATTCTCATTCAGACATTGGATTTTTAATCTTCATCGTACAATAGAAGCAAGTGAGGGGAAAAAGCCTGCCGTGCCCTTCCTCCTTGATCTTGTTGCCTCTGCCACATCCCCTCTCAAAGCTCCTCTTTCAGGCTCTGGGCTCATTTTTGGTTAGCCTCGGGAACTAGAGTGAAGGGATCACGAATGATCTTCAAAAGCCAGATCTTGATCTGGACACCCTAGGATTTAGACTCCTGGATCTACTACTCCCCACCTTCTCCGCCCACTTAAACGAACTAGTGTGGTTAAGGTATCCCAATCTCCTGTCCATGGGTGGTAGCCATCTTCAGACTGTTTGCTGGTAACCCTTGGAGTTGCTGGTGCAAACCCCACTGTCAGACATCTGAGCCAAGGAGGTGGTGCTATGCTGGAGAATATGTGCTTCATCGTCTACTCCACCAGTGGGGATGATATAGTTTACTTCCCCAAGCCCAAATACCAGTCTGTAGCATTTCCATTTCAGGGTCCTTTGGTGTCCTGTGCTGAAATTTTTCTAACCTGTCCAGGTTCCAGAGAGATCTCAATCTTCTGAGGCCATCTTTCCTTAAAAAGTATAACTGTTTGCTGGTAACCCTTGGAGTTGCTGGTGCAAACCCCACTGTCAGACATCTGAGCCAAGGAGGTGGTGCTATGCTGGAGAATATGTGCTTCATCGTCTACTCCACCAGTGGGGATGATATAGTTTACTTCCCCAAGCCCAAATACCAGTCTGTAGCATTTCCATTTCAGGGTCCTTTGGTGTCCTGTGCTGAAATTTTTCTAACCTGTCCAGGTTCCAGAGAGATCTCAATCTTCTGAGGCCATCTTTCCTTAAAAAGTATAACTGTTTGCTGGTAACCCTTGGAGTTGCTGGTGCAAACCCCACTGTCAGACATCTGAGCCAAGGAGGTGGTGCTATGCTGGAGAATATGTGCTTCATCGTCTACTCCACCAGTGGGGATGATATAGTTTACTTCCCCAAGCCCAAATACCAGTCTGTAGCATTTCCATTTCAGGGTCCTTTGGTGTCCTGTGCTGAAATTTTTCTAACCTGTCCAGGTTCCAGAGAGATCTCAATCTTCTGAGGCCATCTTTCCTTAAAAAGTATAAACTAACAACACTATGTTTATTGACCGAGTAGTATCTTATCTGGTGATTTGAGTTAACAAACAAAACTGCATAACTAAAATTGTAGGGATTCCTGAGGCACCACCAGGGGAGTGTGGCGTTGCAAAGACCTGGCTCCATGGGGCTCGTTTTGCAAAAAATAATAAATAAATAAATATATATAGAAGTTTAAAAAAATTCAATTTTTTCCTACAAATACATATGCATATTCTTCAAGTATGTAGAAAATTTTATCAACTAATTTTATTATTTGCATGCTACACAAAAAAGACAAATACCTGACACAGATACTACAAAGAAAAAAGCCTATTTTAATCTGTGTATTTGTCTTTTTTGTGTACATCACATATGAATATATATGTCCATGAAATTTTATGCATGTATGCTACAAGTATATGTCTACATGAAAACATTTTTTCAGATTTTTTCGAGATGCGGAAAAGGTATTTCTGCTGAAAAAGAAAATCAAGAGCTCAATGGAGCTCGGCCTGTGCAGGCACTTTTCGACCACCAGGGCTCCTATAGGATTCTTGGCAACTTACGAGATCAGTACTGTAACATGTGTTAATTTGAACAAAGTGCCTCGCAGAAATTATTTCTTATCCTGCTTTAGCTTGCAAAGCTGATTCTGTTTTCAGGTGGTACATTGGATATGTTTCAGTGACATTCTGTTAATTTTTAGGTACAAAACTTGATTGAGAAACCTCAGTATGACCATTTACCACTAATTGAGGCTAGCAGGTTTGTTAGCTTTCTGTTCAAATTGCTTTCAGTTCTAGTGTTATGCATTTTGCGTTCCAATTTCAACAACATTTACGTATTATTTTGCTTTTAAATATTAAATAGTACTCCCTCCATCCCATAATATAAGAGTGTTTTTTACACTACACTAGTGTAAACAACGCTCTTATATTATGGGACGGAGGGAGTAACATAGTGTTTGGGCTCACTTTATGTTGTTGCTATGTCTGAGTAGTTTCATCACAGTCGATTTGTCACACTTGATATTACCACTCTTAATAAAACATATATCATGATTTTTGTGTTAGCCTATTTTTATTTGAGAGAACTGCTTTAGATTACGTTTCTCTTGTGCCATCACATTATAAAAACAACTCTTATGATTTTTCAGGTTATGCAACATGGACATCATCTCGAAGGTCCAACAGGTGATATGCTTTGCGTTTCATGACAGCAGGCTGCTGATGGAGACCTGCCAGGAGGCAAAGAACATGCGGAAGATCGTAACGCTCTTCTACTTGGATTAGCTAGCACCTCGGGGCGCTTCTCCCCTTTTTGTCCGTAGGCCGGTGAACGGGATGCTGTCATTCCTGTATACACTAAAGCTCTGGAGTAGGTTCAGGTTTGGGGCATAACAGTGCGTCTTCGGGCATTTTGCCCATTATTCAAATTCTTGGTAGAAACCAAATAAGCTTGTCGATATGTCTAGTCTGTCAGTAAAGAAAATAATTCAAGTTCTTATTATTAGTAATTTCAAAGGCTACAGTATTGAAAAAACTGTTTCCACCCTCAATCAAAAAGAAAAAGGAAAAACTGTTTCCGAAGGCTGAGTTGACGACTTATTCAACAATGTCAGTCAGAGGGCTGCCAAACCTGTTCAAAGCTACTACCTCTGTTCCTAAATGCAAGGTGTTTTTGCAGTTCAACTGAACTGCAACCTCGAACGGAGGTAGTAGTATATAATTTCAGATGTTTTGGGATCTCTGATGCATTTCACTCAATGCGAAATCAGTATTATTAGTACATGTGAAAAGCATATGTGGTTGAAAAGTGAAAACAATGCAAAACCAATCTTTTACATGCGTAAAGCACACCTTGCTGCAAACAATGCAAAGCCAACCCTTTTATATGAGAAAGGGTGTCTACAATGGTTTAAGCACGCTGTGATCCAAAAAGTGACAGAGCTGTACTTGGAGAAGAGCAAAAAAAAAAAAGGTGCTGCTACCACAGCATCAAACCGGCAAGCCTATAAACACCACTCCAATTTACAGCATTCAGTATGCATCAGATCCTTCTGCTGCGAAAACCTAATATGGTAGGCGCTGAAACTGTTAATATAGTCAGCACTGAAACTGTCAAAGCAGCTCGAGGCCGGCCGGTCAGTCGTCGCAAGCTTAAGCTTAGACCATGTAGACGCCCTCGTCGGGGTCGTCGCTGCCGATGAGCACCAGCCCCTCGACGAGCACGGGGAACATGCACCTCGCCGGCTGGCAGCCGGTGGCCACCACGCCGTCCGGCGCGTCGACGACGTCGAAGGCGTGGTGCCTCTTCAGCACGCCGATCACGCTCGCCGTGTCTCCCTCCCTGATGAACCTGTCAAGAAAAAAGCAAAAAGCTGGTTGCAGTTTTGCTGAACATGTGACTTACATTGTTGTGCTCTGAAACTGAGCCACCAAGACCCTTACCCTTCTTCGACGCGCACGGCGCCGTCGCAGGACACGCCGGTGCTCGCCGCCCAGCTCTTGAGGCTCCGTGACGCGCCCTTGCCCTTGCCGTCGCCGCCGTCGAAGCTGATGGTTTTCCGGTTGATCATCCAGGTGATCTTGGCGCCTTCTCCGGCGCGCACGTAGAACCTCCTCCCGGTGTTCCTGTCGGAGATGTAGAAGTTCGTCGACCGCGCCTGCCAGGGTCAAAAGACATACCGTCAACACCTGAGTGCACTTGTTCAGGCAGTGGGTTTATGAGGGTGGTAGAGCCTGACTGACTGACCTCGGAGTGCCGGAGCTGCCACCGGGAGCAGCAGCAGGCCCACGCCCACCCACGGCGGCCGTACATCCGGACCGACGTGAAGACGCACCGGGCGGCGTCGTGGAAGCAGGCCCCCACGGGCACCCGGCCGCAGGTCACTTGCTGCAATGCAAAGCACCACACGGCGTCAGGCCATGTCAGAGAATAAGCTTTCAGTAACCACACGCACACTGACACGGTGTAATCTTTCGCAGATCATTGTTGCTTGCAGAGATAATTAGCGACGCATGCAGTGCCTTGGTGAAGCAAAAGTGGTCTGGTAGCTTGTGCTCCACCAGAGGTAATGCATGGCAGGGAAGCCATTGACCACCACATGTTGCTTGAACCCGTTTTTGACAGCCTCTGACGCTTACCATATGCAAGCAAAGCAGCTCCAGCAGTTTGGACTGCCGGGTTAGATTGGCATATGCGTCGCTTGCTGCCGAGCTAAGCTTCAGCAGACGCCTCTGAAAGCTGAATTCTGGCACGCTCGAGCTATATTCGATTACGATTGGCATAAGCAATTAAATCGGCATGCAAATTCTTGCTAAACAAGTGAAGAAACGGTGTCTGATCATTGATCAACGTAGCGATAATGAGTATTGCACGTGAGCAAAACAGAGAGGTATGAGGCGCGGCGGCTCACCCCGGTGATCTTGACGAGCTCGCCGATGGGCATGTCCCCCTGCTCGAACACCGTGTCGGGGGACAGCCGGAAGAACCGCTCCGCCTCCGCCGCGCACCGCAGAAAGTTCCAGGAGAGCACGGCCGCGGCTGCCGCCACCGCGCCGCCCGCAGCCGCGAGCGCCTCCCACCGGCGCCACGCCACGAGGAAGAACAGCCCGGCGCCGACCCCGGCCGCGGCGGCCACGAGCACCAGCACGTAGCACGCGAACGGGACCGCGAGCTTCGTGCTCCCGCGCGCCACGACGGGCGCCGCCTCCTCCATGGCGGCCGCGCGCCTCCGGCTCGCCTTCCTCCACGACCCTCCGCGAGCCGGCGACGGCGAAGGCGCGGCGGGAGGCGACGGGCCCACGAGGAGGCCAGAGTGCGAGAGCTGCGACAGCGGCCCGGACGCCGACGGCGACGGGGCAGGCCGGGGCGGCAGCGGCAGGTGCCCGGAGCTGCGGCGCGAGGAGGAGGCCGGGGACGGCGCCTGCGACTGCCACGACGAGGAGGCGACGTCGAACATCCGGCCCAGCTCGCCGGACCGCGACAGGTCCCCGCCGGTGTACGGCGGCGTGGCCACCGACCCCGACGACAGCTGCCGCTCCCGCTTCCTGTCCGGCGCCCGGCCGGACACGTACATGCCGCTCCCTATCTGATGCATCTCGACCCCTCCCTCCGTCCCTCCTCCGGCCGCCCCTCGTGACGCACGCCTGGCCGCCGCGAGCAAAAGCGATCAAGCTGGCTAGCTCGAGTAGTGGAAGCAGCACAAAGAAGAAGATGAAGGTGACGACGACGGCGACGGCGTGATGTGAGGGCGAAGGCTAGCTGCCGCTACGTCTTTAGCATGTCGTGATCGACCGGGCTATCGGGAACAGGGCGGCAAAGGACCGATCGACGCAACGGTGCGCTGCACTGGGCGCTAAGCAAGTTTTTATTCGGCCTGCTGCGCGCGTGTTCGTTGCGTGGTCGCGAATTAATTCGAGGTCGGCCGGCGTGACCGCTCCGGGCACTATCGATCGGTCGGAGCAAAACCGTTAGTTAGCTCAGCTTGGACCTAGTGGCTTTCGCTTTGCATCTGATCTGGACATCTCGGGCAGCTAATGGAGCGTGAGCGAGCAATACGGACGGAAGGTGGCGGTGATGCTGAGGAACCACGCGCTCTTTTGGCCGGCAACACGAGCGTACGTGGCGGGCGCTTAGGCGCGCGTGGTAGATCTATATATACGGACAAGAGACGTCATTATATTCTGCAAATTTCTGCCGGCGCGTGTATCTTCCATTTCTGCCGGAGCAAACCGTTGTTGTATTTTCATGACGAACATAGCACATTTTTTTTCTGGATTAGTCTTAGTTATATCTGGCCATCTGTCGGGCCGGGCCGGGCTTCGGCCCGAGGCAAAAAACCTAGGCCCAAGCCTGGCCCGGGCCCCTTCCCTAAAATGTAAAAAAGCCAAGCCCAGGCCCGGCCAATGTGTTCTTCAGGCTAAAAAATCAGGCCCAAGCCCACCATGGGCAAGACCGGGCCGGGTCAGATCGGGCTTTTTCGGGCTGGATATCCCATGACCAGGTATAGTAGTCTTAGTAATATATAGTACAAAGGAGAAGGACAAACATATTTTGTTTGTTAAGCACTCAATTGCACCTCACAACTTAGTGTTCAACCTAATGCTTTTATCAAATGTGTGGAATTTAGTTTATATCACTACTTTTGCCTACTAAGTGTGCTCCCCCACATAAAAATTATATCATTTCGTCAATGTACCATAAATAATTAACCTTTGTTGTCTGGATTACTGGACATAACAAAACAACAATCGGATACTTTCACGACGCGCCACGCTTGTGTGGCAATCCAAACAAACATTTTGTTGGACATATTAGCAATTTTCCTATATTGATTTAATCCATAGTTAAACATATGAGCATGTACGAAACATAGAATAAGAACATCTATGATAACAACACACGATCCTACTGTTCAGATATGGTTGTTGCGAAACATGTCCATTAATGACTCGTAATTGATTAAAAATTAATTTTCCATTTTGAACAAGCTCGAATAGCATGTGGAAGAGAATCCATTATATGTTGTTATCAACTCTCCTCCAAAACCGGTGTGGTAATGAACTTCCCACCATGTCTTGAAATCCCACATGGGATTGAGATTTTCCAGAAATTATTTCTTATATGGCCCTAGAGCCCATCTATAATTCAACACATTCTTCCATATGTTCACTGATTTAAATAAATGGAACATTATTTCATGGCAAAGTAGCAACACATTAATGTGAAGGATTGAGAATTGTGAATCATGAACAACTTGTTACGGTCATGTGATTGAGACCAGGGTTGAGATAGAACACCTAGAGGTCGTGCCGTTGGAAAGATGTAGTAACAACCAACGTTGATGACCCGAGCTTCAAAGTTGTCCCTGTTTAGCAGCTTGTCCTTAGCGCGGAAGATGAAGATTGAGGATATTGTGAATAAGATGAAGGTCCATATTAGTTTCTTATGGACATTTTGTGCCGAGGAGATGAAGAACGAGTATAATAGGCCAAATGCATTTTTGCTCTTAGTCGAAACCACCCCATGGGTTTTGCCCCTACTTTTTAGCTTTGCTCAGTTTTGCCCTTAGATTTGTCTCTAAGGCCGTTCAAGTGCCCTTTGACCATTTGACCAATACTTTGAAAATTCATAAAAAATCATATGAACTCATAGAAATGCAAATAAGATACGAAAATGTTCAGAAAAGCATTACCTTTATGTGCATGTCATTTGCATTCAGGAAAAAAGTACTGTTTAAACTACATGAGGTTGTTAATGTCATCAACATTGCGAAACATAAAAAGGTATATGCTTTTTCATGAATAAAAATGACATGAAAATATAGGTGATGTTTTTTTGAACATTTTGATATCTTATTTGCATTTTTCCGAGTTCATATACTTGTTATGAATTTTCAATGTAATGGTCAAAGTCGTTTGAAAATCCATAACAAAATTCATATGAACTTGAAAAATGCAAATAAGATATTAGAATGTTCAGAAAACATGCCTATATTTGCATTCCATTTTTATTAATGAATAAGTATTTTTATACCTTTTTATGTTTAAGAATGTTAATAACATTAATAACCTGAAGTAGTTTAAACAATACTTCTTTCCTGAATGCAATTGACATGCACATAAAGGTAATGTCTTTCTTAACATTTTGATATCTTATTTGTATATTTATGAGTTCTCATGAGTTTGTCATGAATTTGCAAAGTATTGGCCAAATGGTTAAAGGGCACACAAATGACTTGAGAAAAAAAATCTAAGGGCAAAATCGAGCAGAGCTGAAAAGTAAGGGAAAAACCCACAGGCTGGCACAATGCTACTTGTGAGCTATGTTGGGATTTTCCTCGAAGAGGAAGGATAAAGCAATATAGTAGCAGATAGTATTTCCCTTAGTAAAGAACCAAGGTTATAGAACCAATAGGAGATTCACGAAAACAACTGGCGACATTACCTACACACAAGAGCAAATACTTGCACCTAACGCGAGCAAGAGGGTTGTCAATCCCCTTGTACTCGTTAGTTGCAAGGATCAAATCTGATAGTAGGTGATAGATAAGTTGTAAAGTAAAATAAAAGTAAATAAATTGCATCAAGGTATTTTTGGTTTTTGTAATATGATTAAAATAGACTCGGAGCCATAGTTTTCACTAGAGGCTTCTCTCTCATAAAAATGACATACATTGGGTAGACAAATTACTGTTGGGCAATTGATAGAAACGCGCATAGTTATGACGTTATTCATGGCATGATCATGTACATTGTCATTACGTCCATGACAAGTTGGTTGACTCCTGCCTGCATCTACTACTATTACTCCACCAATCGATCACTATCTAGCATGCATCTATGGTATTAAGTTCGTGACAAACAGAGTAACGCTTTAAGAAAGATGACATAATGTGGACATAATAAAACCGAGCAATATGATTGAACCCTATCATTTTCTCCTTAGTAGCAACAATACAAATACGTGTCTCGCTACCCCTTCTGTTACGAGGTGAGGATACCGCAAGATTGAACTTACTACTATGCACCACTCCAGCTGAAGATAAATCAGTCTAGTTGGCCAAACCAAACGGATAGATCCGAGAGAATTACATAGCTATAACAATCACACACAATAAAGTTCAAAAAAAACTCAATCACTTTTAGTGAATAATCTGGTCATCAACCCACAATTAATTGGATCCCAACAAACACACCGCAAAAGAAGATTACATCGAATAGAGCTTCGAGGAGAACATTGTATTGAAGATCGAAGAGAGAGAAGAAGCCATCTAGCTAATCACTACAGACCTGTAGGTCTGTGCTAAAGTACTCACAAATCATCGAAGGTGCAGCAAGGTTGATGTAGAAGCCCACTGTGTTCGATTCCCCCTCCGATAGAGTACCAGCAGAGGCCTCCAGATGGAACCGCGGAAGAACATAGGCTTGCGATGGCGGAATAATTGTTTTGGGATTAATGGGAATTTATAGAAGTGAAACTAGGTCAAATGGAGTTGCGAGAGGCCCACAAGCTCAGGTGGTGCGCCCCCTAGGGGCGCACCGTTTGAGCTTGTGGCCCTCTCGTAAGTCCTCTGGACTCCTCTCGAAGCTTCTACGATCCTTTCTGGTCCAGAAAAAATCACCGTAAAGTTTCATCGTGTTTGGACTTCGTTCGGTACTATTTTTCTATGAAACAATAAAATAGGCAAAACAGGAACTGGCACTAGGCACTGAGTTAATTGGTTTGTTCCAAAAAATGATATAAAATTGTATATAAAGCATACAAGATTTATAATAAAATAACATGAAACAATAAAAAATATATAGATGCATTGGAGACATATCATACAACTAGGGGCAAAAGTGTATTTGTACCTAATAATTAATGGAGAATACAAAAGAGTTGATTATGGGAAAGATGAACAATGACAACATGCATGAATTTTGAAATTCTAACGGTGCTGGTAGCTAGCGATGAGGGATCCACTGTCCATTGGTGTTTCAAGATTGGTGCCCAGGATTCCTTTATTTTTGCAATATGAACGAGATAAATGGAGAAATATGGAGGTGGACCCCACCATCACCAAGGTATTTATGCCTAGGACCCGCATGTGCTCTTGTTCCATCTCTCTCACTCTCTCCGAAGGCGGCAACAAAGTGCGAGTGGGCGAAGCATGAGCCAACGTGGTGCACCTACGCCGACCATGGGTGGATTTGCTTTCCCCGACCATGACTTGGTCGACATGAAATACCCATTTTCCTTGGCAGGTTGGATACACCTTCTCCAGCCACGACCATATTTGGGGTCGCTGATTCTAGCCACCATCGCCATGCACTGGCGAGCTCCCTCTTTCTCTAGCTTGGTCGATGATAACCCACAAGTATATGGGTTCGCAACAGTTTTCGAGGGTAGAGTATTCAACCCAAATTTATAGATTCGACACAAGGGGAGCCAAAGAATACTTGCAAGTATTAGCAGCTGAGTTGTCGATTCAACCGCACCTGAAGATTAATTATCTACAACATCGTGATCAGTAGCAAAGTAATATGATAGTTTTGATAATAGTAGCACCAACAATGGTAACGATAACGGTGATAGCAGTAGTTTTGTAACAAGTGCAACAGTAACGATAGCAGTAGTGACTTAGCAAGAACAATATAAGATAAATTCGTAGGCATTGGGTCGGTAATTTGTTGGATGATATTCATCATGTGACAGTCATAACAAAGGGCGATACGACACTAGCTCCAGTTCATAAATATAATGTAGGCATGTATTCCGTAAATAGTCATACGTGCTTATGGAAAGAACTTGCATGACATCTTTTGTCCTACCCTTCCGTGGATACTAGGGATCAAGCCCTAACAGAACTAACTAGATTACATGATGAATCTCATCCAAATCCTCACCGACTAGCGAGCCTACGAAGGAATTACTCACTCCCGGTGGGGAGCATCATGGAATTGGCGATGGAGAAGGGTTGGTGATGACGAAGATCGAATATCCCCCTCTCTAGAGCCCCAAACGGACTCCAGATCTGGCCTCCCGATGAAGAACAGGAGGTGACGGTGGCTTCATCTCGTGAAACGTGATAATTCTTTCTCCCTAATTTTTTCTGAAAAAAATGTGATTTTATAGCGTGGGTTTCAGGGTCTGCGGGGCCACCAAGTGGGGACAACCCACCTGGGCGCACCTGGAGGGGGGTGCGCCCTGGTGGGTTGTGCCCACCCAGGTGCCCCCCTTCGGTGGTTCTTGGCTCCAGAAATTCTCATATATTGCATAAAAAATCCTTGCAAAGTTTCGTTCCATTCAGAGAACTTTTATTTCTGCACAAAAACAACACCATGGTAGTTCTGGTGAAAACAGCGTCAGTCCGGGGTTAGTTTCATTCAAATCATGCAAATTAGAGTCCAAAACAAGAGGAAAAGCGTTAGGAAAAGTAGATACGTTGGAGACGTATCAACTCCCCCAAGCTTAAACCTTTGCTTGTCCTCAAGCAATTCAGTTGATAAACTGAAAGTGAAAAAGAAAAACTTTTACGAACTCTTTTGCTCTTGTTTGCATAAATAAGCTTAAACAACACCTAGGTTTTCAGCCAATATTATAACTAACCATGCCGACAAGAACTCTTAAAGATTATATTAATTCATATCAATGACATAATCAGCTAGCGAGCAATATTAAGATATCTCAAACAACAACACGTTATCAAAACAACCATGATATAATATGACAATAGTGGTATCTCGCTAGCCCTTTCTGAGACGGCAAAACATAAATGCAGAGCACCTCCAGAGTTCAAGCAACTACTAAACATTGTAATTCATGGTAAAAGATCCAGTCATGATGCACCCAACATTAGCTACACACAATGCATCAGCATGACAGCAGTGCTCTCAGGTTCTGGCGCTTATTTTAGAAGGTGATGACACAACATAAAACTAAATAGAAAGTCCCTTCGCAGAGGGAAGCAGTGATTTGCAGCGGTGCCAGAGCTCAAGTTTTTAAAACAGAGGTAAATGATATTTTGGAAAATGCACCCTTCTTGTTTACTTCACGACCATCAGTTATCAATATCTTCCATGCTAAGCATGCTAGTGGCGGTTCCCAAGCGATAAAAGTAAAGGTTTACTCCCCCTCCACCAACAATCACACTCCATGGCTTGTCCGAAACAACGGGTGCCGTCCATACCAACAATAGTCCCAAGGGAGTTTTGTTTAATTATTTGCAATTTGAGTTCGGGACTGGGAATCCATATTACCGCCCTTTTCTCGTGCGATGGTGAGTGAATAAACACTCATCCTGAGAATAACCCGCTTAGCATGGAAGATACCGACTACCTCCTGTCGTTCCATGAACGATCCAGGCACACAAAAGGATATTTATTTGAGGTTTTTAGAGATGGCACATGCAAATTTACTTAGGACGGCAGGGTAATACCGCATATAGGTAGGTATGATGGACTCATCTGGAATAACTTGGGTTCAAGGTTTTGATGTACAAGAAGAATTCCCACTTAGTATAGGTGAAGGCTAGCAAATAGGTTGAGCAGCGGCCAGCTAGAGAGCAACAATGGTCATGAACATGCATTATGCATAAGTAACATTGGGCACTAACATGAGTAGGATATGAACACCATGAACATAAATATCATAGAGGCTATGTTGGTTTTGATTCAACTACATGCATGAACATGTGCCAAGTCAAGCCACTCGAACATTCAGAGGAGGATACCATATCATCATACTACATCACAGTCATTTTAACGCAATGTTGATATCCAAGATAAATCACTATCCACCCCTAGCTACTTATGCATGGCATGAGAAACTATAATCTCTAATTGTCATTGCAAACATGTTTAATCATAATGGGCTGAATCATGGATACTAGGTTAAACATATTTACAAAAACAAAACAAGTCGAGTCCATACTCGTTTCTCTCTACCACGGCCAGTTCATCAAATATCGTCATTATTGGCTTTCACTTGCACGGCCGAGCAGTGTGAAAGTAATAATAATATTGCAAGAGTGTCATGGACTAAGCTGGAATCTGCAAACATTTTATTCAATAGGAGAAGACAAGGTAATATGGACTCTTTGTTAGATCAACAATTATGCATATGAGAGCCACTCAACATTTTCATCATGGTCTTCTCCTCAGTATGACTCAATAGAAATAAAAGAAATTCAGAGAAACACACTAAAATATTTTTGGAGTTTTTGGTTTTCTTGAACAAGCAAATAAAAGGGAAAAGCAAAAACGAGAAAAACTATTAACATGGGAAAGCTCCCAACAAGCAAAAGAAGAACAAGGAAATCTTTTTGGGTTTTCTTTTTAGTGGTACAGCTGACTACTCTAGAAAGAAAAATAAAAAAGAAGCAGGAAATATTTTTGTATTTTCTCAAAGTTTTTCAAACACACAAGAAGAAAGCGAGAAAATAAATTTAACATGGATAGTACAGTGAAAAAGTGTGGACACCGACAACTGGAATGAAATATGTGAACATGAATGTAATGTCGGTGGGAATACGTACTCCCCCAAGCTTAGGCTTTTGGCCTAACTTGGCAATCAGTCATTAGTCGAAGAAACCATGGGGTCCATTGTCGAACTACCAAGGAGCGGGCACCCATGGATCCCACTGCCGAGGCTCCTCCTCTGCTACGGCCTGGTTGTTCCGGTAGGCGATGATATCCGCAGGCATAATCCTGTATCCACCCCTGGCAATAGGATCAAACAAAGTAGGTGCAAGCAATGGAATAATATCACGAGTTCTCACACTAAAAACCAGGTTATACGGAATAGAGATGTGAGGGTAATCAGCAGCAATAAACTGGTGATGTTCGATAGCCGCGCGATCTAGGTAAACCTTGGGCAAATGATAATCATGCAGGCATATCTCTACATTAAAGCGAGTCGCCAAATGAGTAGCGTAAATACCACCATGTACTTTACCCTTGGATTTATTAATGTGAAGGCGACGTGCCACAATAGCTCCCAAGCTATAAGTGTTGTCGCCCTCAAGTGCACGATGTAAAACAACAAGGTCTGGGGCACTGAGTGCACCCACCTTCTCTCTAGCAAGCAAGCATTTTGCAATGAAAAGAGTGAAATAATGAACAACAGGAAAATGCAAGCCAGCGACAGTGATACTCGTCACAGTGCGATAAAAACCTTCAAATTCCGTAGGCCTAGGCTCTACCAAACCACCATCAGAAGGAAGCAAGCATATTTCACAGAACTCAGTAAGCGGTATCTGATGGGGCTCAGCGTATAAATTAAACTGCACCTCAGGAGGATTATTCCTAGGAAGGAAAGTAAAACTTTGCACAAAGGAGTTTGTGAGGAGATGATACTGTTCACATTTAGCTGCGATGAAGTTGGTGAGGCTGGCATTAGCAACATATTGTGCAAACTCTTGAAGGATTCCAGCCCCTTCCATGAACGGGGTATGCGGCCATTCGCACAGACGTACTTCCGCCAACTTCTGGGTATGGAGATCACTGTGAGACGACTCCCCAATCACTCCCTTGGAGTTCTTGGAAGTAAACTTCCTAAAGATATTCATATTTTTCCTATGAACAAAATTCTGAAAGTTTTAGTTCACAAAATTTTCTCAACAAAACTTTACAAGGTTGATAGCAACTACTCATAGGGATACATAGAGGCCATAGCAAGCATTCAAACTACTTAGAACTCTAAGAATTCAACATGCA
Source organism: Triticum urartu (assembly GCF_003073215.2). Lineage (NCBI taxonomy): Eukaryota > Viridiplantae > Streptophyta > Magnoliopsida > Poales > Poaceae > Triticum > Triticum urartu. The sequence goes on along the minus strand of NC_053028.1, from coordinate 551,365,022 downwards.
AGATCGTCTACGGCAGCACCAAGAGCAGCTAATTATTCAAAATATAAACCACTAAAGCAAAAACTAATTGGACAAATGGAGGAGTCACATACCAAGCAACAATCCCCCGAAATAGTTTCGGAAACGGAGCTTCGAGCAAAGAGATCGAAATCCGTGGGTTTGAGAGCAAGAACACGAGAGAGAGAGAGAGAGAGAGCAATGGTGATTTTTTCTGGAGGTAAGTGATGAAGTGGTATGAAGGGATAAGTGAGAGGGACCACAACCCACCAGGGCGCGCCTGGGGGTCCTGCCGCGCCCAGGTGGGTTGTGCCCACCTGGTGCACCTCCCTCTGATATTATTTGCACCAAAAATTCTTAAATATTCAGAAAAAATCGTATTGAATTTTCAGAGCATTCTGAGAACTTTTATTTTTGGTCATTTTTTATTGCACAGGAAATTCAGAAAATAGACAAAACATGGCATTTTATTTTATTTAACTAATAAAAAACAGAAAACAAAAAGTAGGGATAGAAGTTAGTACTTACTAAATTCATCAACTTCATACCTCTCAAAAATGATCCATTAATAAGGTTGACCAAGTCTTATTAACAACCACTTTCGATTAGCATGAAACCGAAGAACTTTCGTGAATCACTAAGTTACCTCAACGGGGATATGAATGTCCCCAACAATAAGCATTTCATATTTATTTTTAACAGTAGGTAGAGGTAGTTGAAAACTTCCAATAGTGATTGTCGGAGATTTTTCAATAACAGTAATGAAAAGTGACCTTGCTTTTATTGCAATCAATAATAGCCCCTGCAGTATTCAAGAAGGTTCTACCTAGGATAATCGACATGTTGTCGTCCTCGGGCATCTCAAGTATAACAAAGTTAGTCAAAATAGTAACATTAGCAACAACAACGGGCACATCCTCACAAATACCGATAGGTATGGTAGTTGATTTCTCAGTCATTTGCAAAGATATTTCAATAGGTGTGAGTTTATTCAAATCAAGTCTTTTATATAAAGAGAGGCATAACACTAACACTAGCTCCCAAATCACATAAAGCAGTTTTCACATAATTTCTTTTGATGGAGCAAGGTATAGTTGGTATTCCCGGATCTCCAAGTTTTTTAGGTACTCCATTTTTAAAAGTATAATTAGCAAGCATGGTGGTGATTCCAGCTTCTGGTATTTTACTCTTATTGGTGATGATGTCTTTCATGTATTTTGCATAAGGAGGCATTTTTAAGATATCAGTCAAGCGAGTACGCTAAAAGACTGGCCTCAGCATTTCAGCAAAGCGTTCAAATTCTTCATCATCTTTCTTTTTAGTTGACTTAGGTGGAAAAGTCATAGGTTTTTGAACCCACGGTTCTCTTTCTTTACCATGTTTTCTATTGGGAAACATAGCATGCAATTTCACAAATTTTCCTACACTCACGCAAGATCTATCTAGGATATGCATAGCTACGACAGGGGGAGAGTATGTCTACGTACCCTTGTAGACCGAAAGCGGAAGCATTTGACAACACAGTTGATGTAGTCGAACTTATTCTTGTTCTAATCGATCAAGCACTGAACGTATGGCACCTCCGAGTTTTGCACATGTTCAGCTTGATGACGTCCCTCAAAATCTTGATCCAGCAAAGTGCTGAGGAAGTAGATGAGTTCCGTCAGCACGACGGCATGGTGACGCTGATGGTGAAGTGATCCGCGTAGGGCTTCGCCTAAGCACCGCAAGAATATGACCGAGGGTGTAATCTGTGGAGGGGGGCGCCACACACGGCTAGGCAATTGTCTGTTGTGTGCTAGGCACCCCCCTGCCATATATAACCGAGGTGGAAGGAAAGAGGGGGGAGAGGGAAGGAAGTAGGAATCCCAATCCACACTTTCATTGCCCTCCCCTCTTTCCTTCTCCTCCTCATAGGGCTGGCCTCTATAGGGCGCACCAGGGCTGGTGTGTTCCCCCACTTGGCCCATAAGGCTCATATCTTTGTCGGGGGTGCCCGAAACTCCTTTCCGGTGACCCGATAAGTACCCGATACCCTCCAGAACACTTCTGGTGCCCGAATACCATCGTCCTATATATCAATCTTTACCTCTCGACCATTTTGAGACTCCTCACCATGTCCGTGATCTCATCCGGGACTTTGAACAACATTCGGTCACCAAATCACATAACTCATATAATACTAAATCGTCATTGAATGTTAAGCGTGCGGACCCTACGGGTTCAAGAACTATGTAGACATGACCGAGAAACCTCTCCGATCAATAACCAATAGCGGAACCTAGATGCTCATATTGGCTCCTACATATTCTACGAAGATCTTTATTGGTCGAACCATTATGACAACATACGTAATTCCCTTTGTCAATCGGTATGTTACTTGCCCGAGATTCGATCGTCGGTGTCTTCATACCTAGTTCAATCTCGTTACCGGAAAGTCTCTTTACTCATTCCATAATACATCACCTTGTTACTAACTCCTTAGTCGTTTGCTTGCAAGCTTATGATGTGTATTACCGAGAGGGCCCAGAGATACCTCTCCGATACTCAGAGTGACAAATCCTAATCTCAATTCATGCCAACCCAACAAAACACCTTCGGAGTTACCTGTAGAGCATCTTTATAATCACCCAGTTACGTTGTGACGTTTGATAGAACACAAGGAATTCCTCCGGTATCCGAGAGTTGTGTGATCTCGTAGTCAAAGGAATATGTATTTGACATACATGAAAGCAGTAGCAATAAATTGTACCATCAAATGCCAAGCTAACGGGTGGGTCTTGTACATCACATCATTCTCCTAGTGATGTGATCCCGTTATCAAATGACAACACATGTCCATGGTTAGGAAACCTTAACCATCTTTGATCAACGAGCTAGTCTAGTAGAGTCATACTAGGGACATGGTATTTGTTTATGTATTCACACATGTATTTAAGTTTCTGATAAATACAATTCTAGCATGAATAATAAACCTTTAGCATGAATAAGGAAATATAAAATAACAAATTTATTATTTCCTCTAGGGCATATTTTCTTCAGTCTCCCACTTGCACTAGAGTCAATAATATAGTTCACATCGCCATGTGATTTAACACCAATAGTTTACATCGTCATGTGATTAACACCCATAGTTCACATCGCCATGTGACCAACACCCAAAGGGTTTACTAGAGCCAATAATCTAGTTCACATCGCCATGTGATTAACACCCAAAGAGTATTAAGGTGTGATCATGTTTTGCTTGTGAGAGAAGTTTAGTTAACGTGACTGCCACATTCAGATCCGTATGTATTTCGCAAATTTCTATGTCTACAATGCTCTGCATGGAGCTACTCTAGCTAATTGCTCCCACATTCAATACGTATCCAGATTGAGACTTAGAGTCATCTGGATTAGTGTCCAAGCTTGCAACGACGTAACCCTTTACGACGAACTTTATCACCTCCATAACCGAGAAATATTTCATTAGTCCTCTAAGGACAATTTTGACCGCTGTCAGTGATCTACTCCTGGATCACTATTGTACCCCCTTGCCAAACTCATGGTAAGGTACACAATAGGTCTGGTACACAGCATGACATACTTTTATAGAACCTATGGCTGAGGCATAGGGAATGACTTTCATTCTCTCTCTATCTTATGCCGTGGTCGGGCTTTGAGTTTTACTCAACTTCACACCTTACAATATAGGCAAGAACTCCTTCTTTGACTGACCGTAGAAACTTAATTTTATTGTTACGATGATTTTCCACTTCACTCTGAAATTCTTTGAACTTTTCAAATGTTTCAGACTTATGTTTCATCAAGTAGATATACCCATATCTGCTTAAATCATCTGTGAAGGTCAGAAAATAACGATACCCGTCGCAAGCTTCAACACTCATCGGACCACATACATCGGTATGTATTATTTCCAATAAGTCATTAGCTCGTTCCATTGTTCCGGAGAACGGATTTTTAGTCATCTTGCCCATGAGGCATGGTTCGCAAGTATCAAATGATTCACAATCAAGTGATTCCAAAAGCCCATATGCATGGAGTTTCTTCATGCGCTTTACACCAATATGACCTAAACGACAGTGCCACAAATATGCTGCACTATCATTATCAACTTTGCGTCTTTTGGCATCAATATTATTCATATGTTTATCACTACGATCGAGATTCAATAAACCATTTACATTGGGTGTATAACCATAGAAGGTTTTATTCATGTAAAAAGAACAACGATTATTCTCTGACTTAAATGAATAACTATATCGCAATAAACATGATCCAATGATATTCATGCTCAACGCAAACACCAAATAACATTTATTTTAGGTTCAACACTAATCCCGAAGGTAAAGGGAGTGTGTGATGGTGATCTTATCAACCTTGGAATCACTACCAACACACATCGTCACCTCGCCCTTAACTAGTATCTGTCCATTTTGCAACTCCTGTTTCGAGTTACAAATCTTAGCAACTAAACCGGTATCAAATACCAAGGGGCTATTATGAACACTAGTAAAGTACACATTGATAACATGTATATCAAATATACCTTTGTTCACTTTGCCATCCTTCTTATCCGTCAAGTTTTTTTTGGGGAAGTTCCACTTCCAGTGACCATTTCCTTTGTAGTAGAAGCACTCAGTTTCAGGTTTGGGTCTAGCTTTGGGCTTCTTCACGGGAGTGGCAACTTGCTTGCCATTTTTCTTGAAGTTCCCTTTCTTTCTCTTGTCCTTTTTCTTGAAACTAGTGGTCTTGTTAACCATCAACACTTGATGCTATTTCTTGATTTCTACCTTCGCCAATTTTAGCATCGCGAAGAGCTTGGCAATCGTTTTCGTCATCCCTTGCATATTGTAGTTCTTGACGAAGTTCTAGTAACTTGGTGATAGTGACTAGAGAACTCTGTCAATCACTATCTTATCTGGAAGATTAACTCCCACTTGATTCAAGTGATTGTAGTACCCCGACATTTTGAGCACATGCTCACTAGCTGAGCTATTCTCCTCCATCTTGTAGGCAAAGTACTTGTCAGAGGTCTCACACCTCTCGACATGGGCATGAGTCTAAAATACCAATTTTAGCTCTTGTAACATCTCATATGCTCCATGGCGTTCAAAACATTTTTGAAGTCCCGGTTCTAAGCCATAAAGCATGGCGCACAAAACTATCAAGTAGTCATCATATCGAGCTTGCCAAACGTTCATAACGTCTGTATCTACTCCTGGAATAGGTATGTCACCTAGCGGTGCATCAAGAACATAATTCTTCTGTGCAGCATGAGGATAATCCTCAGATCACGGAGTTAGTCTGCATCATTACTACTATCATCTTTCAACTTAGTTTCCTCTAGGAACATATCAAAAATAAAACAGGGAGCCATACGCGAGCTATTGATCTACAACATAGATATGCAAATACTATCAGGACTAAGTTCATGATAAATTAAGTTCAATTAATCAAATTACTTAAGAACTCCCACTTAGATAGACATCCCTCAAGTCATCTAAATGATACGTGATCCAACTCAACTAAACCATGTGTGATCATCATGTGAGATGGAGTAGTCATCAATGGTGAACATCTCTATGTTGATCATATCTACTATATGATTCACATTCGACCTTTCGGTCTCCACTATTACGAGGCCATGTATGTACATGCCAGGCTCGTCATGTTTAACCCAAGTATTCCGCATGTGCAAAACTGTCTTGCACCCGTTGTATGTGAACGTAGAGCCTATCATACCCGATCATCACGTGGTGTCTCAGCACGACGAACTATCACAACGGTGCATACTCAGGGAGAACACTTATGCCTAGAAATTTTAGTTAAGGGATCATCTTATAATGCTACCGCCATACTAAAACTACTGCAGGATGCTGCTAACGCGACACTACGGTCAGAGACCCTTCGACGAAACTGTGTGCGATGCAATAATCGCAAACGGTGGTGTAAAAAACCCGTAAAAAGGCGCAAAACGTTTGCGATGGAGGATGCATCAAACATGGTTCATATTTTAGTTGCATGTGCGATGCAGGGCATACGGTTCAGTTTAATTAACTGTTTGCGATGAGGAGGAACAAAAGAAACAGGCAGCCAGATGAAGGTGTGTGCGATGTACAACATACAATTCAGTCGGATGAACTGTTTGTGATTAGGCAACACAAAAGAAACGGTCAGCCAGATCAAGGTGTGTGCGATGTACAACATACGGTTCACTTGGATGAACTGTTTGTGATTAGGCAACACAAAAGGAACGGCCAGCCAGATCAAGGTGTGTGCGATATACAACATGCAGTTCACTCGGATGAACTGTTTGCGTTGAGACAAGAGAACAGAAACGGTTCAATATAACAAATACCATAAATATTGCAAGGTTCAAATTTAAAGATTACAATGCCCAAATTCACACATTGCATACTTCGTCATTTCTGCAAAGGGATCAGCCGCTGACAAGTCATGTATGGGTTTGACAGAATGACTTCCAATTACTCTGTTATATGCTCTTCCAATACGAATTTTAGCTTTTTTGGAGCCTCTTCCATTCTGCAATACCTGCCGAATCTGATCAACATACCTGTCGGTGTCAAAACCGGCGGATCTTGGGTAGGGGGTCCCGAACTGTGCGTCTAGGACGGATGGTAACAGGAGGCAAGGAACACGATGTTTTACCCAGGTTCGGGCCCTCTTGATGGAGGTAAAACCCTACGTCCTGCTTGATTAATATTGATGATATGGGTAGTACAAGAGTAGATCTACCACGAGATCAAGGAGGCTAAACCCTAAAAGCTAGCCTATGGTATGATTGTTGTATGATGAAGTTGTCCTACGGAATAAAACCCTTCGGTTTATATAGACACCGGAGAGGGTTATGGTTACACAAAGTCGGTTACAATGGTAGGAGATCTTGAATATCCGCATCGCCAAGCTTGCCTTCCACGCCAAGGAAAGTCCCATCCGGACACGGGACGAAGTCTTCAATCTTGTATCTTCATAGTCCTGGAGTCCGGCTGAAGGTATAGTCCGGCTACCCGAACACCCCCTAATCCAGGACTCCCTCAGTAGCCCCTGAACCAGGCTTCAATGACGACGAGTCCGGCGCGTAGATTGTCTTTGGCATTGCAAGGCGGGTTCCTCCTCCAAATTCTTCATAAAAGTTTGTAAACACCAAGAGTAGTGTCCGGCTCTGCAAAATAAGTTTCCACGTATTGCCACAGAGAGAATAATATTAACACAAATCTAATCTACCGACGCATTCCGCAGCGTGACATCACACTACGGCCAAGCCTTTATTCGAATCGTTTTCACTTTTCCACCTCAGCATGTTTTGCGAGGCGGTTTCCTTGGCACGTCTTGTCAAAGCAGAGATCGTGTCCCCCATTTATGGGATTCTCATCAATACGGACGTGGGTAACCCAACCGCGCCATTTATCACGGCGCTTGGGAGGCAAGCGAGTTTTACTAGGCTGGTGGGGACGCATAGTCGCATCCGCTCATATAAGGGGATAAGGATCCACCTTTTTACCTACGCCTTCTTCCTCCTTTGCCTATCCATCTTCTGCGCACCCGAGCTCCAGCGCCCAAGCCCGCACTTCCTACCTCAACCTTCTCCAACAATGTCCGGAGCAGGAGGCAAGTGGATGGTCTCCTCCGTCACGGAGGGCCATGTCAAAAGGCTAAGGAAGGCCGGATACCTGTCCAAAGACATCGCGCACCGGCTTCCTGAGGAGGGGCAGCTTCTCCCCACCCCAAGGCCCCATGAGAGGGTAGTATTTCTTCCCCACTTCCTCCGCGGACTGGGTTTTCCTCTCCACCCATTTGTCCGCGGGCTCATGTTCTACTATGGCCTAGATTTCCACGATCTGGCCCCGAACTTCATCCTCAATATCTCGGCGTTTATCGCTGTGTGCGAGGCTTTCCTCTGCATCCGCCCCCATTTTGGCCTCTGGCTCAAGACCTTCAACGTAAAGCCAAAGGTGGTGCGCGGCAACCAGGCGGAGTGCGGAGGTGCCATGGCAGGCAAAATAGCCAACGTCCTATGGCTCGAGGGCTCCTTTGTGGAGACCTTGAAGGGGTGGCAGTCAGGGTGGTTTTACATCACCGAGCCACGCGATCCAAAGTGGATCGCAGCCCCTGAATTCCGATCCGGACCCCCTACGCGGCTCACGTCCTGGAAGGAGACGGGCTTGTCGTGGGGCGACGAAGAAGAGGTGACCGGACTGCAAAAATGCATCCAGTCCCTGGTGAACAAGCAGCTCAGGCTTGTCAACGTACTCCAGGTCATGCTCGTCCGCCGGATCCTTCCGTGTCAAGAACGGGACTTCAATTTGTGGGAGTTCAACCCAGCGCAACACCGAACTCTAAGCAGGCTCTTCGACACGACGTACGAAGATGTCTGGAAGGGGCTAACCAAAGGCGCCGAGGCTCCCACATCCGCCTCCGAAGACCGCGGATTCAGCTCGCAGCGTCCTGCTGGCGAGGTAAAATATTTTCATCTTTTACAGGATGTTAAGTTTTCTTCATAGTTTGACTCTATGCGGGATCTAAACTCCCTCACCTTTAACAGGATTGGCAGGCGAAGTACGGACTGATTAACTGTCCGACTCCCTTGCCCGAAGACCCAGCCCCTGCTCTCCTAGTGAAGCTGTTGGTTCCGGCACCTTATGTGGTGCCGGAGAAGAAGGCCAAGAAGAAGAAGGCCACGGGGACTCGAAAGAGTTCCCGGCATATGGTGGTGTCGGACTCGTCGTCCGATGAGTCCGGGACGCACTCCTCCCGTGAAGACGAGGACGAGGAAGAAGAGACCTCTCCCCCTCCAGCGAGGGGAGGAAAGAAGAGGAAGGCCGCCCTAGTAGGGGAGGCCGAAGGGTCCAAGAAGAGGAAAACCCCTCCGCCGGACTACGCCCCCGACGCCGACGAGGACGAAAAGGAGTGGCCGGACAGGGCCAAGCGTCCGGCGAAATCGTAAGTGTTCGGATACCAAAGTAACTCATGATATTCCTTTTGTTTCGCAGCTTTCCCTAATGTCGAATATAATCATGCAGCCCGCCCAAGGACAGGCTCGACGAGTCGTCGAGCGGCTCCCTGGATTCATCGGACGTGAATTCAGTTCCGCCCGCTGCCTCCCCCTGTGTTGCGGATGACGCCGAAGTGGCGTCGCGACAAGCTCCGGGGCAAGAGGAAGTGGTCCAGGAGGAGCCGTGAGGCGACCTCCCGGACTCCAGGAGTAAAGGGGATAAGACTCCCCAGGGATCCAAGTCTGGCTTTAAGCCAGACACCGCGCCGGAATCATCAATGGTTCCGGACCGCGGCAGGCGAACTCCTGCCAAGAGGAGCAAGCCTATTGAGCCGGCGTCCTCCGTCCAACCGGAGGCGCCGGACAATCTGCTGGAGGTGCTTAAGGGCGCCTCCATCGACGAGGAGCACCGTACCATCATGAGTACGGTGGTCCAGAAGGTTTGGTCCGCCAAAAGCGGACTTACTAAAGCTTGTGCTAGCCTTCTAACAGGCTTCGAGGTAAGTAGAAATATGTAAAAATATTACCCCATAGACAGTAGCCCCTGATGCTGTGTTTGGCGTTCGGAAAGAAAAGCCGAATAGAGGATCTATTAAATATCAGAGGAGTCTAACTAAAAAGGAGTCAATATACGTATGCAGGCTTCGCTGCTGGCCACCGTCACACTGACTGCGGAGGTGGGTGCCCTGAAGCAGGGCCTCGAGCAGACCGAGCAAGAGATCGGCCTTGCCAAACGGCAGCTCGAGGAGAAAGAAGGTAAGAGATACCTTATAGAAAAAATGCCTATAAGAAGACGCAATTGCAAAAAATGACAGGAGTATACTGCTTATTGTAGGGGCCACAACTGAGGTGGCGACCCTCAAGCAGGCGCTGTCCGAGGCCAAGAAGAGAGCGGCCACGGAGCGCACCGAGCGGGAGAAATTTGAGGCGCAGGTTGGCGAGGTGCAGCAAGAGCTTCAGGCTCTCATGAAAAAACATGAGAGTTTGGAGCTCGACTCGAAGACGCGAGCGTCCGAGCTTGCTGCGGCCCTTAAAACTGCCAAATCTGCCAAGGTCGAAGCCCAAAAGGCCCTCCAGGAATTGGATGCCGTGAAAAAGATAGCGGCGGGTAAGGCATTCTCTATGCAAAGCAGACATATAAAAGTAAACTACTTGTTACTTACCCGAATCCGGAGCTCTCCAGGGGCATTCGCAGATCTTCCCCGCAGCGTATCCGATGCCGCCGCATTCTACCGAGCCGAGGAAGGCAGCTTGACAGAGAAGGTGTTCTGGTCTCTGTACGCTGAGGCCGGACACCCTGTGCCCTTGAGCGACCAGCTGAAGCAGCTGGTCGAGCTTCACAAGGCGGCCGAACAGGCCCTGAAGGGCTTCATAGTTCGGCTGTGGCCTGGAGAGGCCCTGCCTGGGAGCTACTTCGGACTGGTGCAGCGGCTGGTGGAGGCTTGTCCAAGGCTCGAGGTCATCAAGCGCTCCGTCTGCATCGAAGGTGCCCGTAGGGCCCTTGCCCGTGCAAAGGTGCACTGGGGTAAGCTGGACGGTGAGAAGCTTGTGAGGGACGGGCCGCCGCCGGGGAAGGAGCATCGCAAGCCCGAGAACTATTACAAGGATGTTCTGGCCGGTGCCCGCCTTATGACGGATGAATGCACCAAGGATGTAATTTTTGAATGAACTCGCTCATGTTATCCTGTGCGCTGAAAACTTGTTCATATGCGCTAAGCAATGCTTGAATTTAAAATATTACTTTCTGTGCGGCCGTTTATCAAAAAATTGAGAGATGGCCAGTCGTCGGCTTCTGCCCCCATGCCACTAGTGCTGGGGTGTTCGGGATAAACCTGAGCGCTCTTTTTCCCATGATTGGGTCCGTCGAGGGAGGCTCTCAGCACAACGAACAAGGCAATCGGACTATAATGCTTGAACACTCTCACTTAGCCATAGAACTCTATAATTTTAAATTTCGGCGAAGCCCCTAGTATTCGGAAGACCGAGTTTCGGGGCGCTATCCACGCCTTGGCCGGACAAAGCCGGTTCCTCGCTCGAAGCGGCATAAGTCTTTAAGGACTCGAAAAACCTCTCAAACAGCGACCGGTCTCTCGCCTCATCATGACAGTCAGTTTTAGCTTTCTCTACTGAGGTGCTCAGCCCAGCTCAACTGGGGCACAATCGCAGTAGTTCTCCTAGTGCTACCTTAGCCGATATAGCGGAACGTAAGGCACCAAAACATAGGAGCCGGGTAAACCCAACTATTGACCCAAATCATGATTCGGAGCCGATGCATATAGTGCTATAAGTTCGGGGTGCCGCACTTGTGAAAGTGTACGGACTTCTCACGCCATATTGATGGGTACTGAAGCCCCTGGCGTATTTTTGCCATACCACAGTGTACGGATGCAACATGCTATTGATAAACATATATATAAAAAGAGGATAATGCAAAAAATAGACAAAAAGCTATGCATTGTTTATAGAAAGGCTGCTGTGAAAGCAGAACGATACAAATAGTGCGATAAGCAAAAGAAATTGGACTATTTAACATGTCCTGGCCAGGGGCAGGCCACGGAATTGTATTAAAAAACAGGTATACTGCTCGCAATAGAGACCACCTGGGAGTTCCATAATGCGGCGTGGCTTGTCTGCTTTCCTGGATCTTGCATCGTTTGTGCGGCAGTTGAATTGCCGAACGGGTCATCCGAAGTATGGAGTCCTGAGAGTAAGAGAAAAAAAAGGAATCCGGCAGCCCCTGGTGCGGTTTAAGCCGTATTTCGGGCGTGCCGTGATAGTGCCCCTTCCCCTGTGCCCATGGTATTTCAAGAGCGTAGTTATGTACGCAAAGCACTGGTTTCGCTATATCGCGAGGGCTAGGGTTGGGGCCGCATTGCTACGCTAGCTCAGAACGTGCCAGGCGGTCTTGTTGTAGGGTACTCCGGGCGCGCTTGACAGTGTCCGGCTTTTTGAAGGCCGAACTGGAGAACTGCCTAGAGAGGCTGCTTTGTACTTCTGCTGCGAGCGCTGCCGTGTGCTCCTCCGTTCGGAGGGAGCGTTCAGTGTTCCCATTGACCGTGATTACTCCTCTAGGGCCTAGCATCTTGAGCTTGAGGTATGCATAGTGCGGTACCGCATTGAATTTTGCGAATGCGGTTCGCCCGAGCAGTGCGTGATAGCCACTACGGAATGGGACTATGTCGAAGATTAACTCCTTGCTTCAGAAGTTATCCGGAGATCCGAAGACCACTTCCAGTGTGACTGAGCCTGTACAGTTGGCTTCTACACCTGGTATGACGCCTTTAAAGGTCGTTTTGGTGGGCTTGATCCTCGAGGGATCTATGCCCATTTTTCGCACTGTATCCTGGTAAAGCAGGTTCAGGCTACTGCCGCCGTCCATGAGGACTCTTGTGAGATGAAATCCGTCAATGATTGGGTCTAGAACCAATGCGGTGCAGCCGCCGTGACGGATGCTAGTGGGGTGGTCCCTTCGATCAAAGGTGATCGGGCAGGAGGACCATGGGTTGAACTTTGGGGCGACTGGCTCCATCGCATATACGTCCCGTAACGCACGCTTCCGCTCCCTCTTGGGGATGTGGGTTGCGTATATCATGTTCACCGTCCACACTTGCGGGGGAAATCCCTTCTGTCCACCGTTGTTCGGCGGCCTGGGCTCCTCGTTGTCGCTATACAACCCCTTGTCTTTGTTTTCGGCTCTTAACTTGCCTGCCTGCTTGAACACCCAAAAATCCCTGTTGGTGTGATTGGCTGGCTTTTCGGGGGTGCCATGTATCTGGCACAAGCGGTCGAGTATTCGGTCCAAACTGGACGGGCCCTGAGTATTTCTTTTGAATGGCTTTTTCCGTTGACTGTATTTGTAGCCTCGGAATCCGGCATTAACTGCCGTATCCTCGTTGCTGTCGCTGTTAACACGGCGCTTTTGTTTGTTCCGATGCGACCTGTCGCTTTTGTCCTTGGTATTCGAATTACCAGGGTTCTTGGTTAAATTGTTGCTGCGAGCTAGCCAGCTGTCTTCTCCCGCGCAAAAGCGGGTCATGAGTGTCGTGAGGGCTGCCATAGATTTCGGCTTTTCCTGTCCTAGGTGCCGGGCAAGCCACTCGTCACGGATATTATGCTTGAGGGTCGCTAAGGCCTCTGCGTCCGGACAGTTGACTATCTGGTTTTTCTTTGTTAGGAACCGTGTCCAGAATTGCCTGGCCGATTCCTCTGGCTACTGAATTATGTGGCTTAGGTCATCGGCGTCCGGTGGTCGCACATAAGTGCCCTGGAAGTTGTCAAGGAATGCGGCTTCCAGGTCCTCCCAAGAACCGATTGAGTCTGCTGGCAAGCTGTTAAGCCAATGCCGGGCCCGTCCCTTAAGTTTGAGTGGGAGGTATTTGATGGCGTGTAGATCATCACCGCGGGCCATGTGGATATGAAGGAGATAATCCTCGATCCATACCGCAGGATCTGTTGTGCCATCGTACGATTCAATGTTTATGGGTTTGAAGCCCTCAGGGATTTTATGATCCATTACTTCATCTGTGAAGCATAGTGGGTGTGCGGCGCCTCTGTATTGGGCTATATCATGACGCAGCTCGAAGGAGCTTTGTCTTTTGAGTTCGGCCCGGCCGGATTTTTTGCATCCGGAGTGACGATCACCGTCACGTGCCGTGGGGCGCCTGCGTGATCCGTAGATCGATCTTGTTTGCCTTGCCTTGTCCTCCAGTATGTCGCGCAGGTCGGGCGCATTTTCCCGTGCCTTAGTATGCTTGACGCGGCGTCGGGGCATGGCTTGAGTGGAGGGCCAAGAGGCCTCTCTGTCGCGGCCACGAGGTGGCCGGTCGGCCATGTCATGCGCTGGTGATGTAGGTGCTTCCTCCTCTAGTCGGGGTAGCAGCCTGCGCTTTGGGTAACTCTTGGAGGGGCGTTCGAGTTCATACTCTTCGGCCGCAAGGACTTCAGTCCATCTGTCAGCTAGCAAATCCTGATCAGCTCTAAGCTGTTGCTGCTTTTCTTGAGGCTGCTTGCCGTGGCCATAAGCCTGCGTTTAAAACGCTCTTGTTCGGTGAGATCCTCTGGCACGATGAACTCGTCGTCGTCAAGGCTTGCCTCGTCTTCGGAGGGAGGCGTATAATTATCGTCCTCAACCTCTTGGTCCGCCGCCCTCTCGTGAGGGCTGGCTTCTCTGTCCTCCTGTGCTGAATCTTGCTAGAGGGGGTGTTCTTCGGCGCTATCCAGAGTAGTATTATCTCCCGTGCCGGAATCACCGTTTTTGCTTTGGCGGGATTTAGAGCGGCGCCGCTGACGCCGGCACTTGGGCTGTTTCTTAGAGGTATTGTCCCCCGCTGTTCCAGCGCCATCTCCATCCTTTGGAGTGTCCATGCCGTCGATGTCTTCGGAGTCGAAGTCAAGCATGTCGGTTAAGTCGTCGACAGTGGCTACGAAGTGGGTGGTGGGTGGGTTTTGAATTTCTTCATCGTCCGTATCCCAACCTTGCTGACCGTAGTCCGGCCAGGGCTCTCCTGATAAAGAGAGAGACTTTAGAGAATTCAGGATGTCGCCGAAGGGCGAGTGCTGAAAGATGTCCGCGGCGGTGAACTCCATTATCGGCGCCCAATCGGATTTGATCGGCAGGGGCGCGGGGGGCTCGGAGTTCGGAGAGGAATCCGGCTCCTCGGAGTCACGGGCCATGCAGAGTGCGGGGCTGGAGTTCGGCTTGATCGCCTCTGAGATCGCAGCCCCTGAGGCAGCGTCCAACCGCTGATCCTCGATCGGCGCAGTAGGCTCCGAATCAATGGTCGGAACCGATGTGTGTGTGGCCTCCAAGGCGCTGTTCGGCGGCAGAGCTATATCATGCCCATCGAGACAGTGTGGCACGCTTGGCTGTGGCTCGAATCCGTCGAAGATCAAGTCCCCGTGGATGCCAGCCGTGTAGTTTAGGCTTCAAAACCTGACCTGATGGCCAGGGGTGTAGCTTTCGATCTGCTCAAGGTGGCCAAGCGAATTGGCCCGTAGTGCGAAGCCGCCGAAGACGAAGATCTGTCCGGGGAGAAAAGTCTCACCCTGGACTGCATCGTTGTTGATGATCGAAGGAGCCATCGGGCCTAAAAGCGACGACACATAGGAACTCTCAATGAAAGCACCAATGTCGGTGTCAAAACCGGCGGATCTCGGGTAGGGGGTCCCGAACTGTGCGTCTAGGCCGGATGGTAACAGGAGGCAAGGAACACGATGTTTTACCCAGGTTCGGGCCCTCTTGATGGAGGTAAAACCCTATGTCCTGCTTGATTAATATTGATGATATGGGTAGTACAAGAGTAGATCTAGCACGAGATCAAGGAGGCTAAACCCTAAAAGCTAGCCTATGGTATGATTGTTGTATGATGAAGTTGTCCTACGGACTAAAACCCTCCGGTTTATATAAACACCGGAGAGGGTTAGGGTTACACAAAGTCGGTTACAATGGTAGGAGATCTTGAATATCCACATCACCAAGCTTGCCTTCCACGCCAAGGAAAGTCCCATCCGGACACGGGACGAAGTCTTCAATCTTGTATCTTCATAGTCCTGGAGTCCGGCTAAAGGTATAGTCCGGCTACCCGAACACCCCCTAATCCAGGACTCCCTCAACACCATTCATATTTCCTAATTAAATGCGTGTTCAACCTCAGTACCCTCAACACCCTTGCTCTGTCAAGAAAGAACCTGGCGAGTGTAATCTCCGGTAAGGTCCCTCGGTAGGAGTTCAAAGTAATATTTGAGAGATGCAGATCCAGGCATTTGATGTGATTGTCGTTATAAACATTATCCACCTCCGGGCCTATTATTATCTGCAAAAGAAGAGAATGTGTTAGTGCCTACATGTAGTTTTGAACACTACTACAGTCCTATTTGGTTTACAGGATTTGTAAAATGCACCAATGTGCCATCTTCGATCTGACATGATTAACATGGGCATTTGATTACAATCTAGAAACATGTAGCCTTCTTCACAAGAGGTTGGATTGGATGAAAAATTCCCTAAGAAAACTAGTACAGATGAATCCAAAGGAGAAATGCTTATGGATTGTAACCATATGAATCAAGCAACCAATATGGGGTGGGGTGTATGTCCTGAAACCCTCCAAAATTCCTTCAGAAATCGTAGTACATTGTCATTGTAAACTTGGGAAAAGGTGCAAAAAATTGAACTCCCTTATGGTTAACATTGAACAGGAAAGGAACATCACCTCGATATACAACTTCTTCAGGCACAGAAAGCATCTCGGGCAACTGACAACTTGGTCCAGGTTGGGGCTAACAAATTCTAGTGCCAAGACCTTCACTGTGCCCAGAATCAGGGTGAAGCTTTGCTGGATGACAGACAAACATACATCTTCAAAACTAGAAATAATGTTGATATCAAGAAGGAGAGGCATAAGGAGACTGTTGTACCTGAAAGTAGTAGTATTCGATAGACGAGTAGCCCACCACTGTCAATTTCGGCGCAGAAATGACATTGATTCTTGTTGGACCTTGTTGATCAACTATAAGTAATCTCTCAAGTGAAGGTGTGTCCTCAATGACCATATTGTGGTCTACCTTTTCTGATCTCTTGTTGCAGCACCAGCAACACACATAAATAGTCCGGAGAGTCCTGGAGGTGATGTGCAAGGTACTCGACCAATTCATCGCCCGAAATGAAGGAACTCAAGTGCAGTACAACCGCGGAGCAGGCGCTCCATGTCATCCTTTGGGATGCAAACGACGACGAGCTCGAGGTGCTTCAGTCGTGGTATAAAAAGAGCCAGTGCGTCATTAAGGGGGGATGTCAGTTCATGAACTTGGCGAGGCGCAGCATGGGCGCGAAGCGGAGCGCGGACATATGCCCATCATTAAAACTAAGCTTCTCGAGCTGATCTATGGTGGGGGATCGGACCCACTCGTCAAGCTTGGCTCAGTCCTTGCCATTGGAACGGAACTTGCCCGTGATAAGGCCTTTGATTGGGCCATGGTGATTGCCGAGGATCTGGGAGAACGCATCCAAGCTTTGGTGATAGCCATGGTAGAGCTTGTGGGCGTCGAGGAGGTCGACAGGGGTGAGGAGCCATAGGGGGCGCCACCGCCGGGAAAGGGAGGCTGTCCTTGCCCGATATTTGATTGGGAGGAGGGATATGATGACTATCAACATATCATCGGGGAGGTTGTTGATGAAGTCTAGGCCTGCCGGAGTCACTTGCGGTTCTTTCTTGACCCTCCTTCACTTGTTGGCAGCCTCGTTCTCCAGCTCGTCGGTGGTGACGGAAACCTCTGTCTCCATATTCACGCTGTGCTCCGGTGCTTCAGCAGCCCCGACGTCGCCACTCCCTCCGATGGGGCACTTCGGCGGCATCCTCATACACTGACGGCTTTGAGGACTCAGAGTGGCATCGAGGATGCGGGCGGAGAGAGAGGATTGTATGTGTGGCGAGGATGGGGGTGCCGCCGCTCGGTCGCGCCATTAATACAGACCAGTGGGAGCGAGGCGGGTGACGGTCCAAGGCTGTCTCGCTTCTCGGTGAGAACGACTGCATAATCTCTATGAATGAAATCTATGCTTAATTACTGAATTTTAGTTGCAAAAAATAGATAGTGCTATAGATTTTTAGCTACATATTTTGGCAAATCGCAGTGTCTCTTGGCATAGCGCCAAAGTTTGGCTTTAATTTGCATACCGTAATCTTAACCATTTGCGTTGAAGAGATGCACAGATCCTGCGTTGAACAGCTTGCACGCTTCCCGGTGAGCCTATGCACCTAACTGCGCTCCTACGCCTCCCATTCAATCAAGCAGCTGTCTGCACGACACTTCCTATAGCCATTAAAACCAAGACATGTGGGGTCACGTGAATGGTTAACAAAACGCACACGGTTTGAATTATACAAATGTTTGAGATATTAAAGTGGCAACTATTTTTTCAAAATGCCTTTGTTGGCTATTATTCGAGTGCGCCTTCTCTCAAAATGGACACGAAAAATACCACAACATGTCGGGTGCCATTCCATGATAGCATGCCAAGTTTCATGAATTTCACACGAGTTTCGGATTTACTAGAATTTAAAAGCCAGGTATCTCAACGTTTTTCCGGCAATCAACAGTCCCATGGTGTTTGACATTCATTCCCACTTCTTGCATGGGACCTAAGCATGAACCCAAGGATGCAGATTTGATTTTTCAACCAATTTATATGCACTGGAGCATGTGCATGTATTTCAAATTTGAATTATGCACATAAAATGCCTAGAAAACCGAGTTAATGTATAAAAATGTCCAAACGAACCCCGAAAAATTCCAAAACATAACACAACACTCTTGTTGTTCTATGTTGCCACTAGAAATTTTTTGAAAGCCATAAGAGGCAACGGATATTGTTTCGTCCCCAAAGGCGGCACGTTCCGTACCGAAACCATTAGGCTCGTTGTGAGAAGCTCTGGTTCATGAGAAGCTTATACCCAAACCTTCCCCAAATGGGACAAATATTTTACCACGACATGTTGATGACGCTCCATGATACCATGCCAAGTTTCATGAATTTAAGACGAGTTTTGGATTTACTAGAATTCAAAAACCAGGTATCTCAATGTTTTGCCAGCAATCAGCAGTGCCCGGGTGTGTTTGATATTCATTCCCACTTCCTGCATGGGACCTAAGCATGCACCCAAGGACACATATTTGATTTTTCAACCAATTTATATGCACTAGAGCATGTGCACGTATTTCAAATTTGAATTATGCACATAAAATGCATAAAAACCCAGTTAATGTATAAAAATGTCCAAACGAACCACGAAAATACCAAAACTTAACACAACACTCCTGTTGTTCTATGTTGGCACAAGAATTTTTTTGAAATCAATAATAGGTAACGGATATCGTTTTGTCCCCAAAGGCGGCACATTCCATACCGAAACCATCAGGCTTGTTGTGAGAAACTCTGGTTTGTGAGAAGCATATACGCAAACCTGCCCCAAAGGGGACAAATTTTTTACCATGACATGTTGATGCCGCACCATGATACCATGCCAAGTTTCATGAATTTTAGACGAGTTTTGGATTTACTAGAATTTAAAAACCACATATCTCAACATTTTGCCGGCAATCAACAGTGCCCTGGTGTTTGAAATTCATTCCCATTTCTTGCATGGGACCAAAGCATGCACCCAAGGACACATATTTTTTTCAACCAATTTATATGCATTGGTGCATGTGCATGTATTTCAAATTTGAATTATGCACATAAAATGCCTAGAAAACCCAGTTAATGTATAAAAATGTCCAAACGAACCACGAAAATTTCCAAAACTTAACACAACACTCATGTTGTTCTATGTTGGCACTAGAATTTTTTTGAAAGAAATAAGAGGCAACAGATATTGTTTCATCCCCAAAGGTGGCACTTTCCGTACCGAAACCATCAGGCTCATGGTAAGAAACTATGGTTTGTGAGAAGCTTATGCCCAAACCTGCCCCAACTGGGATAATTTTTTTACAACGACATGTTGATGCCGCTCCATGATACCATGCCAAGTTTCATGAATTTCAGACAAGTTTTGGATTTACTAGAATTTTAAAACCAGGTATCTCAACGTTTTGCCAGCAATCAACAGTGCCCTCATGTTTGAAATTCATTCTCATTTCTTGCATGGGACCTAAGCATGCACCCAAGGAGACAGATTTGTTTTTTCAACCAATTTATACGCACTGGAGCATGTGCATCTGTTTCAAATTTGAATTATGCACATAAAATGCATAGGAAACCCAGTTAATGTATAAAAATGTCCAAACGAACCACGAAAAATTCCAAAACTTAACACAACACTCGTGTTGTTCTATGTTGCACTAGAATTTTTTTGAAAGCAATAAGAGGCAACGGATATCGTTTTTTGAAAGCAATAAGAGGCAACGGATATCGTTTCATCCCCAAAGGCGGCACGTTCCGTACCGAAACCATCAGGCTTGTTGTGAGAAGCTCTGGTTTGTGAGAAGATTATACCCAAACCTGCCCCAAAGGGGACAATTTTTTTACCACGACATGTTGATGCCGCACCATGATACCATGCCAAGTTTCATAAATTTCAGGCGAGTTTTGAATTTACTAGAATTTAAAAACTAGACATCTCAACATTTTGCCGGCAATCAAGAGTGCCCTGGTGTTTGAAATTCATTCCCATTTCTTGCATGGGACCAAAGCATGCACCCAAGGACACATATTTGTTTTTTCAACCAATTTATATGCATTGGAGCATGTGCTTGTATTTCAAATTTGAATTATGCACATAAAATGCCTAGAAAACCCCGTTAATGTATAAAAATGTCCAAACGAACCACAAAAAATTCCAAAACTTAACACAACACTCATGTTGTTCTATGTTGGCACTAGAATTTTTTTGAAAGAAATAAGAGGCAACGGATATCGTTTCATCCCCAAAGGTGGTACTTTCTGTACCGAAACCATCAGGCTCATGGTAAGAAGCTATGGTTTGTGAGAAGCTTAAGCCCAAACCTGCCCCAACTGGGACAATTTTTTTACCACGACATGTTGATGCCGCTCCATGATACCATGCCAAGTTTCATGAATTTCAGACAAGTTTTGGATTTACTAGAATTTTAAAACCAGGTATCTCAATGTTTTGCCGGCAATCAACAGTGCCCTCATGTTTGAAATTCATTCTCATTTCTTGCATGGGACCTAAGGATGCACCCAAGGACACAGATTTGATTTTTCAACCAAATTATACGCATTGGAGCATGTGCATCTGTTTCAAATTTGAATTATGCACATAAAATGCGTAGGAAACCCAGTTAATGTATAAAAATGTCCAAACGAACCACGAAAAATTCCAAAATTAACACAACACTCGGGTTGTTCTATGTCGCAATAGAATTTTTTGAAAGTAATAAGAGGCAACGGATATCGTTTCGTCCCCAAAGGCGGCACGTTCCGTACCGAAACCATCAGGCTTGTTGTGAGAAGCTCTGGTTTGTGAGAAGATTATACCCAAACCTGCCCCAAATGGTACAATTTTTTTACCACAACATGTTGATGCCGCTCCATGATACAATGCGAGGTTTCATGAATTTCAACGAGTTCTGGATTTACTAGAATTTAAAAACTAGGTATCTCAATGTTTTGCCGGCAATCAATAGTGCCTTGGTGTTTGAAATTCATTCCCACTTCTTGCATGGGACCTAAGCATGCACCCAAGGACACAGATTTGCTTTTTCAACCAATTTATATGCACTGGAGCATGTGCATCTTTTCAAATTTGAATTATGCTCATGAAATGCATAGAAAACCTAGTTAATGTATAAAAATGTCCAAACGAGCCACGAAAAATTCCAAAACTTAACACAACACTCATGTTGTTATATGTTGGCACTAGAAACTTTTTGAAAGCAATAACAGGCAACGGATATCGTTTCGTCCCCAAAGGTGGCACGTTCTGTACCGAAACCATCAGGCTTGTTGTGAGAAGCTCTTGTTTGTGAGAAGCTTATACCCAAACCTGCCCCAAATGGGACAAATTATTTACCACGGCATGTTGATGCCGCTCCATGATACCATGCCAAGATTCATGAATTTCAGACGAGTTTTGGATTTACTAGAATTAGAAAACCAGGTATCTCAATGTTTTGCCGACAATCAATAGTGCCCTGGTGTTTGAAATTCATTATCATTTCTTGCATGGG
The DNA here is from genome assembly GCF_003073215.2 of Triticum urartu. NCBI lineage: Eukaryota > Viridiplantae > Streptophyta > Magnoliopsida > Poales > Poaceae > Triticum > Triticum urartu. The sequence continues at coordinate 551,343,319 of NC_053028.1, read as the reverse complement.
ACCAAAGCATGCACCCAGGGACACACATTTGATTTTTCAACCAATTTATATGCACTGGAGCATGTGCATGTATTTCAAATTTGAATTATGCACATAAAATGCCTAGAAAACCCAATTAATGTATAAGACTGTCCAAACGAACCATGAAAAATTCCAAAACTTAACACAACACTCGTGTTGTTCTATGTTGGCACTAGAAAATTTTGAAATCAATAAGAGGCAACGGATATCGTTTTGTCCCCAAAGGCGGCACGTTCTGTACCGAAACCATCAGGCTTGTTGTGAGATGCTCTGGTTTGTGAGAAGATTATACCCAAACCTGCCTCAAATGGGACAATTTTTTTACCAAGGCATGTTGATGCCGCTCCATGATACCATGTTTCATGAATTTCAGCCGACTTCTGGATTTACTAGAATTTAAAAACCAGGTATCTCAATGTTTTGCCGGCAATAAACAGTGCCCTGGTGATTGAAATTCATTCCCATATCTTGCATGGGACCTCAGCATGCACCCAAGGACACATATTTGATTTTTCAACCAATTTATATGCACTGGAGCATGTGCATGTAATTGAAATTTGAATTATGCACATGAAATGTATAGTAAACCCAGTTAATGTATAAAAATGTCCAAACGAACCATGGAAAATTCCAAAACTTAACACAACACTAATGTTGTTCTATGTTGACACTAGAAATTTTTTGAAAGCAATAAGAGGGAACGGATTCGTTTCATCCCCAAAGGCGGCACGTTCCGTATCGAAACCATCAGGCTTGTTGTGAGAAGCTCTGGTTCGTGAGAAGATTATACCCAAACCTGCCCCAAATGGGACAATTTTTTTACCACGGCATGTTGATGCTGCTCCATGATACCTTGCCAGGTTTCATGAATTTGAAACGAGTTCTGGATTTACTAGAATTTAAAAACAAGGTATCTCCATGTTTTGCCGGCAATCAACAGTGCCTTGGTGTTTGAAATTCATTCCCATTTCTTTCATGGGACCTAAGCATGCACCCAAGGACATAGATTTGATTTTTCAACCAATTTATATGCACTGGAGCATGTGTATGTATTTCAAATATGAATTATGCTCATGAAATGCATAGAAAACCCATTTAATGTATAAATATGTCCAAACGAACCACGAAAAATTCCAAAACTTAACACAACACTCGTGTTGTTCTATGGTGGCACTAGAAATTTTTTGAAAGCAATAAGAGGCAACGGATATCGTTTCTTCCCCAAAGGCGGTACGTTCCGTACCGAAACCATCAGGCTTGTTGTGAGAAGCTCTAGTTTGTGAGAAGCCTATACCCAAGCCTGCCCCAAATAGGACAAATATTTTACCACGGCATGTTGATGCCGCTCCATGATACCATGCTAAGTTTCATGAATTTTAGATGAGTTTTGGATTTACTAGAATTTGAAAACCAGGTATCCCAATGTTTTGCCGGCAATCAATAGTGCCCTCGTGTTTGAAATTCATTCTCTTTCTTGCATGTGACCAAAGCATGCACCCAGGGACACACATTTGATTTTTCAACCAATTTATATGCACTGGAGCATGTGCATGTATTTCAAATTTGAATTATGCACATAAAATGCCTAGAAAACCCAATTAATGTATAAGACTGTCCAAACGAACCATGAAATATTCCAAAACTTAACACAACACTCGTGTTGTTCTATGTTGGCACTAGAATTTTTTTGAAATCAATAAGAGGCAACAGATATCGTTTTGTCCCCAAAGGCGGCACGTTCTGTACCAAAACCATCAGGCTTGTTGTGAGAAGCTCTGGTTTGCGAGAAGCTTATAACCCAACCTGCCTCAAATGGGACAATTTTTTTACCACGGCATGTTGATTCCGCTCCATGATACCATGCCTAGTTTCATGAATTTTAGACGAGTTCTGGATTTACTAGAATTTAAAAACCATGTATCTCAATGTTTTGCTGGCAATTAACAGTGCCCTGGTGTTTGAAATTCATTCCCATTTCTTGCATGGGACCTAAGCATGCACCCAAGGACACAGATTTGATTTTTCAACCAATTTATATGCACTGGAGCATGTGCATGTATTTCAAATTTGAATTATGCACATGAAATGCATAGAAAACCTAGTTGATGTATAAAAATGTCCAAAGGAACCACGGAAAATTCCAAAACTTAACACAACACTCGTGTTTTTCTATGTTGGCACTAGAAATTTTTTGAAAGCAATAAGAGGCAACGGATATCGTTTCGTCCACAAAGGCGGCACGTTCCGTACCAAAACCATCAGGCTTGTTGTGAGAAGCTCTGGTTTGCGAGAAGCTTATACCCAAACCTGCCTCAAATGGGACAATTTTTTTACCACGGCATGTTGATTCCGCTCCATGATACCATGCCAAGTTTCATGAATTTTAGACGAGTTCTGGATTTGCTAGAATTTAAAAACCATGTATCTCAATGTTTTGCTGGCAATCAACAGTGCCCTGGTGTTTGAAATTCATTCCCATTTCTTGCATGGGACCTAAGCATGCACCCAAGGACACAGATTTGATTTTCGACCAATTTATATGCACTGGAGCATGTGCATGTATTTCAAATTTGAATTATGCACATAAAATGCCTAGAAAACCTAGTTAATGTATAAAAATGTCCAAACAAACCACGAAAAATTCCAAAACTTAACACACTCATGTTGTTCTATGTTGACACTAGAATTTTTTTGAAAGCAATAAGAGGCAACAGATATTGTTTCGTCCCGAAAGGTGGCACGTTCCGTAATGAAACCATGAGGCTTGTTGTGAGAAGCTCTGGTTTGTGAGAAGCTTATACCCAAACCTGCCCCAAATAGGATAATTTTTTTACCACGGCATGTTGATGCCGCTCCATGATACCATGCCAAGTTTCATGAATTTCAGACGAGTTCTGGATTACTAGAATTTAAAAACCAGGTATCTCAATGTTTTGCCGGCAATCAACAGTGCCCTGGTGTTTGAAATTCATTCCCATTTCTTGCATGGGACCTAAGCATGCACCCAAGGACACAGATTTGATTTTTCAACCAATTTATATGCACCGGAGCATGTGCATGTATTTCAAATTTGAATTATGCATATAAAATGCCTAGAAAACCCAGTTAATGTATAAAAATCTCCAAACGAACCCTGAAAAATTCCAATTCTTTTACAACACACATATAGTTGCATGTTCACTGCAGATAAAAGGTCTAGCAATTCAAACACCGTCCATTGTCACTGTGACCCCATTATATAATTCAAATCAAGATGAAAAAAATCAAGTAGATCTCGCACAGTTTATTATCACCAACCATGTGAGATGTAGTACAAAATATCCTAGAGCACCGTTGGTGTATAGCACGCTTATGGCTTACGCGAGAAGGTGCGTCAGCTATAGTCCATAGCCAGCGTGTCAAGCACACTAGCTCGCTCCCCAAATACTCCCGCTTCTGCATCCCTCGCAATCTCGAATATATTACTGCCTCGTAATCTCGAAAATATCTACCGCCTGGAATGTTTTAATGTTTGATAACACACGATTAGTATGTGCGGACCGTGTGCGATGTCTGTTACTCCCGCTCTACTTCAGTCCCTTGATTCAAATTTTCAGTAGCCCCATCATTTTACTCCCGCCTCTGCATCCCTCGCAATCTCAAAAATATCTGCTCGCCCTTGATCCAAATTTTCAGTAGCCCCGCCTTGTTACTCCCACCTAGCAAAATTTTTAGTTGCTGCAGTATTTCCTCAAACACCACCTTGCCCCCCGCCCCCTCCACACACACCACACACTCCCCAAAACCTCCTCTCAGACAGACACACACAAACCTCGAAACCATTGGTAGGTCACCGCCATCGCCAACACCTCCATCCTCAACCTTTGCCTGTGTGTCGGGGAGCTCGAGGAGCCAATGGCCAAAAAGAGGTTTACCACGGCCTTTTCGCCCGACGCCGGCGATGTGGCCGCCGAGGTGTCCCCGTCATCCTCCGCGGGCTCGATCCGCCGTCGCCGGTCCCCCTATCTGCCCTCCGCCGCGCCTCTCTGCCGGTTCGAGGACTTTCCCGGTGTCCCTCGGACCCGACAGCCGACAAGGTCCTACCTCGGGGTCCGGCAGCGGTGGTGGGGGACGTGGGTCACCGAGTTTACAGATCAAGAGACCCACACCCGCCGGTGGCTCGGTAGCTTCCACACGGCCAAGCTTGCGACCATGCAGTACGACCGCTGGCAGGTCCACTACCACGGCGTGGCGACTAGGCTCAATTTCCCCTTCGGCACATGTCCGGTCGACCTCATTCCGCTGGAACCAGGGGTGGTGAGCTCGGCTATGGTGCGGGAGGACCGCGAGGCATGGGAGCGCCTCGAGGCCGAGCCCGCAGACGAGGCCTACATGTAAGAGCTCCACCGACAGCACCCGGAGCTCGTGGAGGCGGAGTGGGTGACCTTTGCCGGTGTGGAGGGTGGCGAGGTTATCGCGCTCTCCTCCGATGACGAGGTCGAAGGCGGCGAGGACGATGGCGCGGAGGGTGGCAAGGTTATCGCGCTCTCCTCTGATGGCGAGGTCGAAGGTGGCGGCGAGGACGGCGTGGAGGGCGTCAAGGTGGGCCCCGAGGATGAGGAGATCGACGTCGACGAGTGGAGGAGTGCCTTCCCAACGAACCCGATGACGACACCGGCCCGAACACGGTTTGCGGCACACCGTACATGACGAGGAAGGACTGGCTCGACCTCTACTTCGACCGAAAGTAGTTTAGCTTAATTTAAATTTATGTTTTATGTTCGGTTATGCAAAACTATCTATGTTTATGTTTGAATGCATGCTACTTTCGGTTGAACCTGCTTTGAACTTGATCAAATTGAAGTTTACAACCTTAAGTTTAGGGGATCGACTAGAAAAGGCCAAAAATTGCTGGAGTATATATATATATATCCACTAAGGGTTTTAGTCCTTTAACTTTTTAAGGATCGGCTAGAGATGGCCTTATTGTTGGGGAACATAGTAATTTCAAAAAAATCCTACGCACATGCAATATCATGGTGATGCATAGCAACAAGAGGGGAGAGTGTGTCCACGTACCCTCGTGGACCGAAAGCGGAAGCGTTAGCACAACGCGGTTGATGTAGTCGTACGTCTTCACGATCCGACCGATCAAGAACCGAACGGACGACACCTTCAAGTTTTGCACACGTTCAACTCGATGATGTCCCTCGAACTCTGATCCAACCAAGCTTTGAGGGATAGTTCCGTCAGCACGACGGTGTGGTGACGATGTTGATGTTCTACCGTCACAGGGCTTCGCCTAAGCACCGCTACGATATTATCAAGGTGGACTATGGTGGAGAGGGGCACCGCACACGGCTAAAAGATCCAAGAGATCAATTGTTGTGTCTATGGGGTGCCCCTCTCCTCCGTATATAAAGGAGGGAGGAGAGGGCCGGCCAAGGGGAGGAGGCGCGCCCAAGGGGGGAGTCCTACTCCCACCGGGAGTAGGACTCCTCCTTTTCCTATTTGGAGAGGGAGATGGAAGGAAGATGAAGGAGGGAGGAAGGAATGGGGGGGTCGGCCCCCCTCCCAATTCGGATTGGGCTTGGGGGGGGCACCCCCTCCCTTGCTCCTTTCCCCTCCTTTCCACTAAAGCCCATTAAGGCCCATATACCTCCCGGGGGCTTCCGATAACCTCCCGGTGCTCCGGTATTATCCCGATCTCACCCGGAACCATTCCGGTATCCAAATATAGTCGTCCAATATATCGATCTTTTCGTCTCGAACATTTTGAGAATCCTTGTAATGTCCATGATCACATCCGGGACACCGAACTACCTTCGGTACATCAAAAACCATAAACTCATAATATAACTGTCATCGAACCCAGAGGGCCCAGAGATACCTCTCCAACAATCGGAGTGACAAATCCTAATCTCGAAATACGCCAACCCAATAAGTACCTTTGGAGACACCTGTAGAGCACCTTTATAATCACACAGTTACGTTGTGACGTTTGGTAGCACACAAAGTGTTCCTCTGATAAACGGGAGTTGCATAATCTCATAGTCATAGGAACATGTATAAGTCATGAAGAAAGCAATAGCAACAAACTAAACGATCAAGTGCTATGCTAATGGAATGGGTCAAGTCAATCACATCATTCTACTAATGATGTGATCCCGTCAATCAAATTACAACTCTTTGTCTATGGCTAGGAAACATAACCATCTTTGATCAACGAGCTAGTTCAAGTAGAGGCATACTAGTGACACTCTTTTTGTCTATGTATTCACACATGTATCGTGTTTCCGGTTAATACAATTCTAGCATGAATAATAAACATTTATCATGATATAAGGAAATAAATGATAACTTTATTATTGCCTCTAGGGCATATTTCCTTCAGTATCCCACTTGCACTAGAGTCAATAATCTAGAGTACACAGTAATGATTCTTACACCCATGGAGCCTTGGTGCTGATCATGTTTTGCTCGTGGAAGAGGCTTAGTCAACGGGTCTGCAACATTCAGATCCGTATGTATCTTGCAAATCTCTATGTCTCCCACTTGGACTTGATCCCGGATGGAGTTGAAGCGTCTTTTGATGTGTTTGGTTCTCTTGTGAAATCTGGATTCCTTTGCCAAAGCAGTTGCACCAGTATTGTCACGAAAGATTTTCATTGGACCCGATGCACTAGGTATGACACCTAGATCGGATATGAACTCCTTCATCCAGACTCCTGCATTTGCTGTTTCCAAAGAAGCTATGTACTCCGCTTCACATGTTGATCCCGCTACGACGCTTTGTTTAGAACTGCACCAACTGACAACTCCACCGTTTAATAAAAACACGTATCCGGTTTGCGATTTAGAATCATCCGGATCAGTGTCAAAGCTTGCATCGACATAACCATTTACGACGAGCTCTTTTTCACCTCCATAAACAAGAAACATATCCTTCGTCCTTTTCAGGTATTTCAGGATGTTCTTGACCGCTGTCCAGTGATCCACTCCTGGATTACTTTGATACCTCCCTGCTAAACTAATAGCAAGGCACACATCAGGTCTGGTACACAACATTGCATACATGATAGAGCCTATGGCTGAAGCATAGGGAACATCTTTCATTTTCTCTCTATCTTCTGCAGTGGTCGGGCATTGAGTCTTACTCAACTTCACACATTGTAACACAGGCAAGAACCCATTCTTTGCTTGATCCATTTTGAACTTGTTCAAAACTTTGTCAAGGTATGTGCTTTGTGAAAGTCCAATTAAGCGTCTCGATCTATCTCTATAGATCTTGATGCCCAATATATAAGCATCTTCACCGAGGTCTTTCATTGAAAAACTCTTATTCAAATATCCTTTTATGCTATCCAGAAATTCTATATCATTTCCAATCAATAATATGTCATCCACATATAATATCAGAAATGCTACAGAGCTCCCACTCACTTTCTTGTAAATACAGGCTTCTCCAAAAGTCTGTATAAAACCATATGCTTTGATCACACTATCAAAACGTTTATTCCAACTCCGAGAGGCTTGCACCAGTCCATAAAATGGATCGCTGGAGCTTGCACACTTTGTTAGCTCCCTTTGGATCGACAAAACCTTCTAGTTGCATCATATACAACTCTTCTTCTAGAAATCCATTCTGGAATGCAGTTTTGACATCCATTTGCCAAATTTCATAATCATAAAATGCGGCAATTGCTGACATGATTCGGACAGACTTAAGCATCGCTACGGGTGAGAAGGTCTCATCATAGTCAATCCCTTGAACTTGTCGAAAACCTTTTGCAACAAGTCGAGCTTTATAGATAGTAATATTACCATCAACGTCAGTCTTCTTCTTGAAGATCCATTTATTCTCGATGGCTTGCCGATCATCGGGAAAGTCAACCAAAGTCCACACTTTGTTCTCTTACATGGACCCCATCTCAGATTTCATGGCTTCAAGCCATTTTGCGGAATCTTGGCTCACCATCGCTTCTTCATAGTTCGTAGGTTCGTCATGGTCTAGCAACATAACCTCCAGAATAGGATTATCGTACCACTCTGGTTCGGATCTTACTCTGGTTGACCTACGAGGTTCAGTAACAATTTGATCTGAAGTCTCATGATCATCATCATTAACTTCCTCACTAATTGGTGTAGACGTCACAGGAACCGGATTTTGTGATGAACTACTTTCCAATAAGGGAGCATGTACTGTTACCTCATCAAGTTCTACTTTCCTCCCACTCACTTCTTTTGAGAGAAACTCCTTCTCTAGAAAGGATCCATTCTTAGCAATGGATGTCTTGCCCTCGGATCTGTGATAAAAGGTGTACCCAACAGTTTCCTTTGGGTATCCTATGAAGACACATTTCTCCGATTTGGGTTCGAGCTTATCAGGTTGAGGCTTTTTCACATAAGCATCGCAGCCCCAAACTTTAAGAAACGACAACTTTGGTTTCTTGCCAAACCATAGTTCATAAGGTGTCGTCTCAATGGATTTTGATGGTGCCCTATTTAACGTGAATGTGGCCGTCTCTAAAGCATAACCCCAAATGATAGCGGTAAATCAGTAAGAGACATCATAGATCGCACCATATCTAGTAAAGTACGATTACGATGTTCGGACACACCATTACGCTGTGGTGTTCCGGGTGGCGTGAGTTGCGAAACTATTCCGCATTATTTCAAATGTAACCAAACTCGTAAGTCAAATATTCTCCTCCACAATCAGATCGTAGAAACTTTATTTTCTTGTTACGATGATTTTCAACTTCACTCTGAAATTCTTTGAACTTTTCAAATGTTTCAGACTTATGTTTCATAAATGTTTCAGACTTATGTTTCATTTAGTAGATATACCCATATCTGCTCAAATCATCTGTGAAGGTGAGAAAATAACGATACCCGCCGCGAGCTTCAATATTCATCGAACCACATACATCAGTATGTATGATTTCCAATAAATCTGTTGCTCGCTCCATTGTTCCGGAGAACAGCGTTTTAATCATCTTGCCCATGAGGCATGGTTCGCAAGTACCAACTGATTCATAATCAAGTGATTCCAGAAGTCCATCAGTATGGAGTTTCTTCATGCGCCTTACACCAATATGACCCAAACGGCAGTGCCACAAATAAGTTGCACTATCATTATCAACTCTGCATCTTTTGGCTTCAACATTATGAATATGTGTATCACTACTCTCGAGATTCAATAAGAATAGACCACTCTTCAAGGGTGCATGACCATAAAAGATATTACTCAAATAAATAAAACAACCATTATTCTCTGATTTAAATGAATAACCGTCTCACATCAAACAAGATCCAGATATAATGTTCATGCTCAACACTGGCACCAAATAACAATTATTTAGGTCTAATACTAATCCGAGGTAGATGTAGAGGTAGCGTGCCGACCGCGATCACATCGACTTTGGAACCATTTCCCACGCGCATCGTCACCTCGTCCTTCGTAGTGTTCGCTTAATTCGTAGTCCCTGTTTCGAGTTGCAAATATTAGCAACAGAACCAGTATCAAATACCCAGGTGCTACTGCGAGCTCTAGTAAGGTACACATCAATAACATGTATATCACATATACCTTTGTTCACCTTGCCATCCTTCTTATCCGCCAAATACTTGGGGCAGTTCCGCTTCCAGTGACCAGTCTGCTTGCAGTAGAAGCACTCAGTTTCAGGCTTAGGTCCAGACTTGGTTTCTTCTCCTGAGCAGCAACTTGCTTGCTGTTCTTCTTGAAGTTCCCTTCTTCTTCCCTTTGCCCTTTTTCTTGAAACTAGTGGTCTTGTTGACCATCAACACTTGATGCTCCTTCTTGATTTCTACCTCCGCAGCTTTTAGCATTGCGAAGAGCTCGGGAATTGTCTTATCCATCCCTTGCATATTATAGTTCATCACGAAGCTCTTGTAGCTAGGTGGAAGTGATTGGAGAATTCTGTCAATGACGCAATCATCCGGAAGATTAACTCCAGTTGAATCAAGTGATTATTATACCCAGACATTTTGAGTATATGCTCACTGACAGAACTGTTCTCCTCCATCTTGCAGCTATAGAACTTATTGGAGACTTCATATCTCTCAATCCGGGCATTTGCTTGAAATATTAGCTTCAACTCCTGGAACATCTCATATGCTCCATGACGTTCAAAACGTCGTTGAAGACCCGGTTCTAAGCCGTAAAGCATGGCACATTGAACTATCGAGTAGTCATCAGCTTTGCTCTGCCAGACGTTCTTAACGTCGAGTTGCATCAGCAGCAGGCCTGGCACCAGCGGTGCTTCCAGGACGTAATTCTTTCTGTGCAGCAATGAGGATAATCCTCAAGTTACAGACCCAGTCCATGTAATTGCTACCATGATATTTCAACTTTGCTTTCTTAAGGAACGCATTAAAATTCAACGGAACAACAACATGGGCCATCTATCTACAATCAAACATAGACAAGCAAGGTACTATCAGGTACTAAGTTCATGATAAATTTAAGTTCAATAATCATATTACTTAAGAACTCCCACTTAGAAAGACATCCCTCTAATCTTCTAAGTGATCACGTGATCCAAATCAACTAAACCATAACCGATCATCACGTGAAATGGAGTAGTTTCAATGGTGAAATCAATATGTTGATCATATCTACTATATGATTCACGCTCGACCTTTCGGTCTCAGTGTTCCGAGGCCCATATCTTCATATGCTAGGCTCGTTCAAGTTTAACCTGAGTATTCTGCGTGTGCAAAACTGAGCTTGCACCCGTTGTAGATGGACGTAGAGCTTATCACACCCGATCATCACGTGGTGTCTGGGCACGACGAACTTTGGCAACGGTGCATACTCAGGGAGAACACTTTTATCTGAAATTTAGTGAGAGATCATCTTATAATGCTACCGTCAATCAAAGCAAGATAAGATGCATAAAAGATAAACATCACATGCAATCAATATAAGTGATATGATATGGCCATCATCATCTTGTGCTTGTGATCTCCATCTCCGAAGCACCGTCATGATCACCATCGTCAATGGCGCGACAGCTTGATCTCCATCGTAGCATCGTTGTCGTCTCGCCAACTATATGTTTCTACGACTATCGCTACCGCTTAGTGATAAAGTAAAGCATTACAGGGCGATTGCATTGCATACAATAAAGCGACAACCATATGGCTCCTGCCAGTTGCCGATAACTTGGTTACAAAACATGATCATCTCATACAATAAAATTTAGCATCATGTCTTGACCATATCACATCACAACATGCCCTGCAAAAACAAGTTAGACGTCCTCTACTTTGTTGTTGCAGTTTTACGTGGCTGCTACGCTCTGCAAGAACCCATCTGCATCAAAACCACAACGATAGTTTGTCAAGTTGTGCTGTTTTAACCTTCGCAAGGACCGGGCGTAGCCACACTCGGTTCAACTAAAGTTGGAGAAACTGACACCCGCCAGCCACCTTGTGTGCAAAGCACGTCGGTAGAACCAGTCTTCGCGTAAGCGTACGCGTAATGTCGGTCCGGGCCGCTTCGTCCAACAATACCGCCGAACCAAAGTATGACATGCTGGTAAGCAGTATGACTTATATCACCCACAACTCACTTGTGTTCTACTCGTGCATATAACATCAACACATAAAACCTAAGGCTCGGATGCCACTTGGGAACGTAGTAATTTCAAAAAAATTCCTACGCACACGCAAGATCATGGTGATGCACAGCAACAGAGGGGAGAGTGTTGTCTACGTACCCTCGTAGACCGGAAGCGGAAGCGTTATAACAACGCGGTTGATGTAGTCGTATCTTCACGGCCCGACCGATCAAGCACCGAAACTATGGCACCTCCGAGTTTTTGCACACGTTCAGCTCGATGACGATCCCCGGACTCCGATCCAGCAAAGTGTCGGGGATGAGTTCCGTCAGCACGACGGCGTGGTGACGATCTTGATGTTCTACCGTCGCAGGGCTTCGCCTAAGCACCGCTACAATATTATCGAGGATTATGGTGGAGGGGGGCACCGCACACGGCTAAGAGATCAATGATCAATTGTTGTGTCTCTGGGGTGCCCCCTGCCCCCGTATATAAAGGAGTGGAGGAGGGGGCGGCCAAGGAGGGTGGCGCGCCCAAGGGGGGGAGTCCAACTCCCACCGGGAGTAGGACTCCCCTTTTTCCTATTAGGAGTAGGAGAGGGAAGGAAGAGGAAGGAGGGAGGAAGGAAAGGGGGGCGGCCCCCTCCCAATTCGGATTGGGCTTGGGGGGGCGCCCCCTCCCTTGCTCCTTTCCCCTCCTTTCCACTAAGGCCCAATAAGGCCCATATACCTCCCGGGGGGTTCCGATAACCTCCCGGTGATCCGGTATTGTCCCAATCTTACCCGGAACCTTTCCGGTGTCCAAATATAGTCGTCCAATATATCGATCTTTATGTCTCGACCATTTCGAGACTCCTCGTCAAGTCCGTGATCACATCCGGGACTCCGAACAACCTTCGGTACATCAAAATATATAAACTCATAATGAAACTGTCATCGTAACGTTAAGCGTGCGGACCCTACGGGTCGAGAACAATGTAGACATGACGAGACACGTCTCCGGTCAATAACCAATAGCGGAACCTGGATGCTCATATTGGCTCCTACATATTCTACGAAGATCTTTATCGGTCAGACCGCATAACAACATACGTTGTTCCCTTTGTCATCGGTATGTTACTTGCCCGAGATTCGATCGTCGGTATCTCAATACCTAGTTCAATCTCGTTACCGGCAAGTCTCTTTACTCGTTCCGTAATACATCATCTTGCAACTAACTTATTAGTTGCATTGCTTGCAAGGCTTAAGTGATGTGTATTACCGAGAGGGCCCAGAGATACCTCTCCGACAATCGGAGTGACAAATCCTAATCTCGAAATACGCCAACCCAACATGTACCTTTGGAGACACCTGTAGAGCACCTTTATAATCACCCAGTTACGTTGTGACGTTTGGTAGCACACAAAGTGTTCCTCCGGTAAACGGGAGTTGCATAATCTCATAGTCATAGGAACATGTATAAGTCATGAAGAAGCAATAGCAACATACTAAACGATCGGGTGCTAAGCTAATGGAATGGGTCATGTCAATCACATCATTCTCCTAATGATGTGATCCCGTTAATCAAATGACAACTCATGTCTATGGTTAGAAACATAACCATCTTCGATTAACGAGCTAGTCAAGTAGATGCATACTAGTGACACTTTGTTTGTCTATGTATTCACACAAGTATTACGTTTCCGGTTAATACAATTCTAGCATGAATAATAACCATTTATCATGATATAAGGAAATAAATAATAACTTTATTATTGCCTCTAGGGCATATTTCCTTCAATTATTATTGTCTCTAGGGCATATTTCCTTCAGAGTCCGGGTGGGTCTCGCACGCTGAGCCGTCTCGATGAGGTCGGTGCAGATGTCCGGCTCAGGGCCCGGCTCGCCGATCCGGCCGATGAAGACATGGATTCCGCCGAAGGGCACCCGGTACCCGTACTCAATTGAGCCGGCGTCGGGGCCCTAGCTAGCGTCGTCGATGTAGAGCTTGCCGCGACGACTCTTGGTCATCCGGCCCACAGCGTATCTAAGGGAGTCCTGGATTAGGGGGTCTCCGGACAGCCGGACTATATCCTTTGGCCGGACTGTTAGACTATGAAGATACAAGATTGAAGACTTTGTCCCATGTCTGGATGGGACTTCCCTTAACGTGGAAGGAAAGCTTGGCAATACGGATATGTATATCTCCTCCCATTGTAACTGACTCTGTGTAACCCTAGCCCTCTCCGATGTCTATATAAACTGGAGGGTTTTAGTCCATAGGACGAACAAACAATCATACCATTGGCTAGCTTCTAGGGTTTAGCCTCTCCGATCTCGTGGTAGATCTACTCTTGTACTACCCATATCATCAATATTAATCAAGCAGGACGTAGGGTTTTACCTCCATCAAGAGGACCCGAACCTGGGTAAAACATTGTGTCCCCTGCCTCCTGTTACCATCCGGCCTAGACGCACAGTTCGGGACCCCCCACCCGAGATCCGCCGATTTTGACACCGACATTGGTGCTTTCATTGAGAGTTCCTCTGTGTCGTCGTCGTTAGGCTTGATGGCTCCTACTATCATCGATAGCGATGCGGTCCAGGGTGAGACTTTTCTCCCCGGACAGATCTTCGTGTTCGGCGGCTTTGCACTGCGGGCCAATTCGCTTGGCCATCTGGAGCAGATTGAAAGTTACGCCCCTGGCAACCAGGTCAGGTTTGGAAGCTTAAACTACACGGCTGATATCCGTGGAGATTTGATCTTCGACGGATTCAAGCCTCTGCCTTGTGCGCCACGCGTTCACGATGAGCATGACTTAGCTCTCCCATCGGACAGTGTTAAGGAGATCGCACCGGCAGCCGCTCCGACCCTCAATTCGGAGCCAGTTGCGCCTTCCGCGAATGGGTGGATGGACCCCGCCACGGAGGCCTTACCCTCAGCGGCGATCGAGCCGAACATCGACCTTGCCTTGCACGAGAGCCGTGTTGTTAAACTGTTGGATCCTTCTCCGGCCACGGACTCCGAACCGCCTGCGCCCGTTCCTATCGAATCCGATTGGGCGCCGATCATGGAGTTTACCTCCGCGGATATTTTTCAGCACTCGCCCTTTGGCGACATACTGAACTCATTAAGGTCTTTCTCCTTGTCAGGAGGATCCTGGCCGAACTATGTCCGGCAGGACTAGGATGCGGACGACGAAGAAATTCGAGGCCCACCCACCACCCACTTATTAGCCACTGTCGATGAGTCAACCGACATGCTCGACTTCGACTCCGAAGACATCGACGGTATGGACGATGATGCAGGAGGCGAAGAGGAACCACCGCCCACAGGGCACTGGATGTCCACCTCATCATATGACGTATACATGGTGGACACACCAAAAGAAGACGATGACGAGGAACGGAAGGATGCAACGAAGGCTTGTCCCCTCGAGAAGCAGTCAAAGCAATGGCGTAAGCGCCGCCCCAAATCCTGCCTCGGCAGAAATAACGATCATACAGACCCAGCATTGGAGCAGGGCGAACCACTGCCGGACCACGGCAATACGGAGAATCAAACCGAACAAGCCGATTCTGTCAAAGATAATAGTCCGGATGACATAACGCCGGATAGGCACCCGGAGCAGCAGAATGCCTGTCAAAGACTTGTTGCCACCGCGAGGAGTCTGAAAAAGCAGAAGCAATGGCTCAAGGCTGCGCAGGACACACTCCAAATCAGATGGAGTAAAGTACTCAGCACAGCAGCGAAGTATGGTGGTAATCGCCCCACCAAGAGCTACCCGAAGCGGAAGTTGCTACCCGAATTCAATGAGGAGGCCCTAGATCCCCCACAACCAAAAACCAAAACGGCCACCTGGCCGGATAGACGACCTCACGGCCAACATAGAGCGGCAAACAACGCCACTCACAAGCCAATACGCGATCCACGCGAGGGCTCGCACCAAAAGGACGGCGCAACCAGATCCATCTATGGACCACGCAAGCGCGCCCCAGCATATGATGTAACACAACAAACATCAGAACAACGTGGTACACCCAGATATAGGGGTGCCGCACACCCCCTATGTTTTACCGATGAGGTGCTGGACCATGAATTTCCAGAGGGATTCAAACCCGTAAACATAGAGGCATATGATGGAACAACAGACCCTGGGGTCTGGATTGAGGACTATATCCTCCATATCCATATGGCTCGAGGAGATGATCGCCACGCCATCAAGTACTTACCCCTCAAGCTCAAAGGGCCAGGTCGGCACTGGCTTAAAAGCCTCCCTGAAACTCCATTGGAAGCTGGGAAGAGCTCGAAGACGCTTTTCGGGCAAATTTTCAAGGGACTTATGTCCGACCCCCGGATGCGGATGATTTGAGTCATATAACTCAACAGCCCGGAGAGTTAGCCCGAAAGCTTTAGAACAGGTTTCTTACTAAGAAGAACCAAATAGTTAACTGTCCGGACGCCGAAGCCGTGGCAGCTTTTAAGCATAGCGTCCACGACGAATGGCTTGCCAAACACCTCGGCCAAGAAAAGCCGAGGACAATGGCAGCATTAACAAGCCTCATGACCCGCTTTTGCGTGGGTGAGGACAGCTAGCTAGCCAGATGCAGCACCAGCGACCCAAGCACATCCGAAGTTAGAGATGAAAACGGGAAATCATGACACAGCAAAGATAATAAGCGTCGGAATAAAGAAGACAGCCCGAAGAGCACGGCGGTAAACGCCGGATTCCGAAGCTCTCGGCCAGGTCAGCAAAAGCCGCCCTCTAAAGGCGCCAGAGATGAACTGTCTAGCCTGATAAAAATTCTGGACCAAGTATGTCAGATCCATAGCACCCCTGGTAAACCCGCTAATCATACCCACAGAGAATGTTGGGTCTTCAAGCAGTCTGGCAAGCTCAACGCCGTACACAAGGGGGAGGATACACCAAGCGAAGATGAGGATGAGCCTCTCAAGCAAGACGATGGGGAACAAAAGAAGTTTCCATCAGAAGTCAAAACAGTCAACGTATTACACGTGATCAAGGGAAGCAAAGCGGCCCTCCCAGATAAATATGCCCAAGGGCCTATCACCGCGAAACCCTGCCACTGGTCGTCTCAACTGGTCACTTTTGACCATCGTGATTACTCAGCAAGTATCCGGCGGGCAGGATGGGCTCCCCTGGTATTAGACCCAATAATTGACGGATACCACTTTGCATGAGTCCTGATGGACGGTGGTAGCAGTTTAAACCTGATATACCAGGATACAATCCGCGAAATGGGGATAGACCCAACGAAAATTTTCCATAGCAACACTACCTTTAAAGGAGTAACGCCAGGCCTAGGGGCTCACTGCACGGGCTCTCTGCTACTAAAGGTTATATTCGGCTTCCCCGATAACTCCTGTAGCGAACATTTAACCTTCCACATTGCTCCGTTCCAATGCGGTTATCAAGCACTACTTGGACGTGAAGCTTTTGCTCGCTTTAATGCAATACCGCATTATGCTTCCCTCACGCTCAAGATGCCCGGTCCACGTGGCATCATTACAGTGAACGGAAGTATTAAGCGATCTTTGCGCGCCGAAGAGAATGCGACTGCCTTGGCAGCCGCACACTAAAAACGACCTCACCAACTAAAGCATTTGATAGGTCGTCAAGACCACGGACGCGGTTAGACGAGTCCGGCGCTGCTATATGTAGTTTGTACCGGATTGATGGCCACACCCCTGTTACAAATACAAGGGGCTCAACGCGCGCAGACAAGTGGCAATTTCTACTCATTTTTAGTTATACATGGTTTCTTTAAACACTATCTTTTTGCACGACAACTTTTTCACCTAAGTTCCTCTCTTTTACAGATGATAATCGTGCTACACCCGTCCAGGATACGGCACAACGGAGACATAGGCGCAGACGCGCAGCAGGGACCCGCTCCAAGGATTCTTTTTAGATTAAGACCCTGCGTGAACCTTTTTTACTGTCTCTTGTTGATACACATCCCTCGAATTCTCAGTACAATTGAGAAGGATGCTGACGTCTTGGCATGTGGCCACGTCAGAATAATGCATGTACCTAGACACAAGGGGCTTCTTACAAAGGGCACTAATTAGGCCCGGTTTATACCATAAAGACCGAATACCTTAGGGAGTGTTCGGCGTCGCAAGTTTGGCCTTATATGCATCAGCTCCGAATCATTGTCTTTGGTCAAATGTTGGGTTTGCCCAGCTCCTGTGTTTTGGTGCCTTACGTTCTGCTTTATCGGCTAAGGCAGCACCAGGAGAACTACTGCAATTGTGCCCTAGTTCATCCGGACGAGCACCTCAGTAGAGAAAGCCGAAAACTGACTGTCATGATATAGCGTGAGACTGGTCAACCACTCGATGACCTATCGGAATTTTAGAATTCCTCCGCCTTAATGAAGGGCCGTTTTCCGGCCAGGCATGTATGCACCCCGAGATCGGGAGAGTGCGGAGCCACCAGGGGCTATCTAGTAGCCCCACTGTCAAACTCCTATGGCTAAGTGAAAGTGTTAAAGCATTATAGTCCGGTTGCCTCGTTCGCTGCGCTATCACCTCCTTAATAGGACCAAGACGTTGGGTTAAGTGTGAACACGCATTTTTTGCGAGCACCTCCGCATTATATGCGTGGGGGTTGAAGCCAACGACTGCAATCTTTCAGGTTATATACATATATACATAAATGGTCGCACAGGAGGCATCACATTACTTTCTGGCAAAATTGTAAATATAGCCTTACTATATTTCATAAAAACATTGTGTTTACAATGGGAATACATGTCACTCAAACATAATATTCTTCGAGCACTGGGACTCTATCAAACAAGCACCCTCAAGAACCTCTTCAAAATAGTGCTCGGCAGCTACTCGGCCTATGGCCGAACCTTGCGCCGCAACAGTGGTAGCATCCATCTCCGCCCAGTATGCCTTGACACGGGCAAAGGCCATCCGCGAGACTTCTATGCATGCCGACCTCTTCATCGCGTTGATGCACGGCACCGCGCCAAGGAACTGCTGCACTAAGCTGAAATAGATGTTCGGCTTCGGCTTCTCCTGCCACAAATGATCTACAACAGACCTCATGGCGAGTCCGGACAACCTATTAAGTTTGGCCCATTTGGCTAGCTGATCAGTCAAGGGAAGCGGATGCTCTAGAACGTTGAATTGCGACCAGAATAGCTTGTCCACTTCATGATCTGATTGATCTTGGAAGTATTCGACCGCATCGACAGCGCTCGCCGCCAAGTCCATATATGCGTCTGCCGAACTCCACAGCCAATCCAGAGGGGCATACCGCGGATCTCCGAACTTCCTCCGTAGCAGAAAGGGCTTCCCAGCCGCAATATCCCTGGCTTCGCGCAGCTCCTCCTTCTTCGCCCTCATAGCAGAGCGACTGTCTTTGGTCGCCATAGTGGCCTTCTCAAGGTCCGCTGCCTTCACTCGGTTCTCTTCTTCAAGGAACTGGCAACGGTCGGCAGTGCCTTTTAATTCTATGGCCATCTTGGCCATCTTTTCTTTGCTTTCACAATGGGCGGCCTTCTCGGCTCTTAACTCTTCGGCCGCCTTCAAAGCAGCCGCATTACTAACCCTCGCTTGTTCCTTGGCTCGGGCGAGTTCCGCCCGAAGGGTCTCCACGGTGGCAAATCCATCTGCAGTCACAACATATTAAAGATATTGGTATCATGCTGCTCTTATTGTGCGACATTCGCCAGAAAACATTACTTACCCTATGATTCGTCACGCCGCTTGTTAACAAGCTCGATGTCGTCTTCTGCCGCATCCAGTTGCCGTTTTAATTCGGCAAACTCACTAGTCCGGCTAGCCACCGGAGCTTCCACCACCTGCACATAAAGGCAGTCTGGTTATTGCCTGGGACTATGATCCTCTGTTCGCCGCCGTTCTCGACGACAACCAGAGTCTCAGGGGCTACTATCTACACAGGGCACACCTAACATGTGCGGTACAATCACATATTATCTCACGTACCTCAAAGCCTGTCAGTAGACTCATAAAGGCTTCATGTAATCCGCTTTCGGCAGACGAAATTCTTTCCATCACCGTACCCATCAGCATACGGTGTTCTTCTGAGATGGCCGCTCGCCCCAACAACTCCCTTAGAACGTCCGACCGCATACCAGATGGTGTCGGACTCTTTTGTTTGCTCTCTTCGAGAGCCGGACGCTGGGGACTTCGGGGGTCTATGGGATTATCTTCTGGCCTCACCGGATCCGGAGAGGCCCTCCATGACGACACTTCAGGGTCGCTAGCTTCTTGAGCGGAGGAGTCCGAGGGAGGTGTTTCGCTCTCCATCATCTCCGGAAGAAGATCCCCCGAAGACGAGCTCAGCTGAGAAGGGCTAAGACCCGAACTGCAAAGATATATGCGGCGGTTATTTTCTCAGAAGAAAGATAGTATACCTTCACTATTAAATTATTTTTTGGATCACTTACGACTCGTTGGAGGGTTGATCCCCCCACGGACTTTGTGCGGCAAGAGCACCCCCCGAGGCAGGACCCTCTGTTGGAGACTTCTTCTCCCGTTTGGAGGCCTCGGCTTCCGGATCCTCGGAAGCAATCCTATTCCTCCCCAGTTATCCTCCTTTATGGAGGCGCTCATTCCCTCGGTTGGAACTGGCAGCGATGGGGGCCTGCTTCCGCCCATATTATTCCCCCCTGTATCTTCCTTCGAGGGCTCCGGGCAAGGTGCGAGCTCGAGCATCTTTTCCAATACCGGATTTTCCAAACCCTCAGGGAGGGGGGCCGAACACCGGATCATCTTCGCCTTTGTTAGCCAGTCCTGGTCAAGGAGCGATCTCTCAGAAATAACTTCATGATGAATAAAAGACGGTGTGTTCGGCTAGAGGATTTCTTACTTGTTCGGCGGCGCGGTTACTGCTGAGGCCCACGTCCTCGGTAGTATTCGGACACTCTATTTGAGGTCCGAAGAATGACTTGTACATCTCCTCGTGCGTCAGGCCAATGAAACTTTGAATGGCATGCGGTCCTTCTGGGTTGAACTCCCACAAGCGAAGGGACCGGCATTTGCAAGGCTGGACTCGATGAACCAGCATAACTTGCATTACCACAACCAAATTAAAATCTCCCTCGAAGAGATCTTGAATGCGGCTTTGCAGTATAGGCACGTCCTTGGCTGGACCCCAGCTCAGACCTCTGCTAATCCATGACATCAGTTGTGGTGGGGGCCCGAGCGGAAAGCGGGGGCAGCCACCCACTTGGCACTTCTGGGAGCCGTGACGTAAAACCACTCACGTTGCCATAATCCGGACACCTCTGGAAAGGAACCTTTCGGCCACGGAGCTCCTGCCATCTTGCCTATTGACGCGCCTCCGCACACTGCATGTTGCCCCTCGATCATCTTCGGCTTCACTTCAAAGGTCTTGAGCCACAGGCCGAAGTGAGGGGTAATGCGGAGGAAGGCCTCACACATGACAATAAATGTCGAGATGTGGAGAAAGGAGTCCGGAGGTAGATTGTGGAAATCTAGCCCGTAATAGAACATCAAACCCCTGACGAAGGGATCCAGAGTGAGGCCTAGGCCTCAGAGGAAGTGGGAGACGAACACGACGTTCTCGTTGGGTTCGGGAGTGGGGACGACCTGCCCTTGAGCAGGCAGCCGATGCGAAACCTTGGCGGTCAGGTATCTGGCCTCCCTCAACTTCTTGATATCCTCTTCCGTGACGGAGGAGGGCATCCACCAGCCTTGAAGGCTGGATCCGGACATGATTGAAGATCCGGAGCACCTGACCTGGGCTTTGGGTGTTAGAACTCGAGGCAGGGGAGGGGTTCGATTGAGCACGAGAGGGAAAAAGCGAAAACCTTGTCCCTTTATAAAGATGGTGAATATCAAGCGTCCTCTCCATAGCCGTTTGGGACTTGCCTATAATCTAGGAGTCCTAGACACGGTTGGGTTACCCACAACCGTATTAATGAGAATACCGTAATTGGGGGAACACGATCTTTGCTCTGACAAGACGTGTCAAGAAACCGCCTCGCGTTATGTGTGGAGCTGGTTGAAGAAAAACAGTTCGAATAATCACCGGGCCATGACATAACGTCAAGCTGCCAAAACAAGTCAGCAAATTAGATTTTGCGAAAATATTATTTTCTCTATGGTGGTATGTGGAACTTATTTTGCAGGGTCGGACACTATCCTTGTATTCGAATTCTTCCGTGGTGTATTCGGAGGAGGAACCCGCCTTGCAATGCCGAAGACAATACTGCGCGCCGGACTCATCATCATTGAAGCCTGGTTCAGGGGCTACTAAGGGAGTCTTGGATTAGGGGGTCTCCGGACAGCCGGACTATATCCTTTGGTCGGACTGTTAGACTATGAAGATACAAGATTGAAGACTTCGTCCCGTGTCCGGATGGGACTTTCCTTGACATGGAAGGCAAGCTTGGTAATACGGATATGTAGATCTCCTCCCATTGTAACCGACTCTGTGTAACCCTAGCCCTCTCCGGTGTCTATATAAACCGGAGGGTTTTAGTCCATAGGACGAACAGACAATCATACCATAGGCTAGCTTCTAGGGTTTAGCCTCTCCGATCTTGTGGTAGATCTACTCTTGTACTACCCATATCATCAATATTAATCAAGAAGGACGTAGGGTTTTACCTCCATCAAGAGGGCCCGAACCTGGGTAAAACATTATGTCCCATGCCTCCTGTTACCATCCGGCCTAGACGCACAGTTCGGGACCCCCCACCCGAGATCCGCCAGTTTTGACACCGACAGTATCCCTTGAGCCCTTCGAAGATGCCCTTCAGGAACTCAAATCCACCGTGCGCTGGCCCCACAGTGGGCGCCAACTGTCACAGCAGATGTCCTAGTGAAAGGACTTAGTCGTGTAGCCATCGCAACTAGGAAGCTTAAAGGGGTTAATTGGGACAAAGGACATGAGAGGTTTATACTGGTTCAGCCCCTTACGGTGAAGGTAAATCCAAGTCAAGTTGATGTGGTATTGCTAGGTTTCGATGACCAAGGAGCGCTCGATCTGTTCTTTCTTACCCTGAGCCACCGCCGGGTTGTCCCCTTATATACACGAGTTGATGCCCTGCGGCCCAGAGTCCCAGCCGGCTCATACAACGTGTCCAGCTCGGTGACAACTCTTACATGCCTTACTTTACAAGTCTTATTGATACATGGCGGTTTATACTTACGGGCCTTAAGCCGCCTCTGGGCTTGGGCCTACTACAAGCCTTATCATAACCGTCACTTTGCATACTCTTCGGGCTTCACTTAAGTAACCTGCCATTGTGGTTGACCCGGCCCCACCTGGGCGGGTCATACCTGGTAGTCATATCCCCAACAATACCCATCCTGGATGCCTATCATATTAGGACTAATTTTATACCCAAAGCAAATTACCATGTTGTTCTAAAAGACTCTCAAAATAATATAAGTGAAGCTTGAGAGATCAATAATTTCTATAAAATAAAACCACCACCGCGCTCTAAAAGGTATAAGTGAAGCACTAGAGCAAAATTATCTAGCTCAAAAGATATAAGTGAAGCACATAGAGTATTCTAATAAATTCTGATTCGTGTGTGTGTCTCCAAAAAGGTGTGTACAGTAAGGATGATTGTGGTAAACTAAAAAGCAAAGACTCAAATCATACAAGACGCTCCAAGCAAAACACATATCATGTGGTGAATAAAAATATAGCCTCAAGTAAAGTTACCGATAGGCGAAGACAAAAGAGGGGATGCCTTTTGGGGAATCCCCAAGCTTAGGCTTTTGGTTGTCCTTGAATTTTAACTTGGGGTGCCTTGGTCATCCCTAATCTTAGGCTCTTGCCACTCCTTATTCCATAATCCATCAAATCTTTACCCAAAAACTTGAAAACTTCACAACACAAAGCTCAACAGAATATCTCATGAGCTCCGTTAGTATAAGAAAACAAACCACCACTTTAATGTACCGTAATGAAGTCATTCTTTATTTATATTGGTGTTAAACCTACTGTATTCCAACTTCTCTATGGTTCATACCCCCCGATACTAGCCATAGATTCATCAAAATAAGCAAACAACACACGAAAAACAGAATCTGTCAAAAACAGAACAGTCTGTAGCAATCTAGAAGTTTCGAATACTTCTATAACTCCAAAAATCCTTAGAAATTAGGAAGTCCTAAACAATTTGTAGATTGATCTACTGCCGTTTGAATTGGTATTTTATCGCTCTCTGGTTAAAAATAAAAATTATTCTCGTGAGCGCATACTTTCTGTTTTTTCAGCAAGATCAAATAACAATCATCCAAGAAGATCCTAAAGGCTTTACTTGGCACAAACACTAACTAAAACAAAAAACATAATCACAACAGAGTATAGATGATTTATTTATTATTAAACAGGAACAAAAAGCAAAGAACAAAAATAAAATTGGGTTGCCTCCCAACAAGTGCTATCGTTTAACGCCCCTAGCTAGGCATAAAAACAAGAATAGATCTAGGTATTGTCATCTTTGGTAGGCAAATCTTCAATTGAACACTTATAACCCTTAGGGGGTTCTTTTTTTTTGCAAAAGATCAAACTCCTAGGTAGGAAATCAAGAAATTCATTTGTAGCAAAAGGTTCCTTAATGATATCTAAAAAGTTGGCGTGAACACTTATTGACTTGAGATCTTCATTTTTCTTACTAGAAGATTCACCCTTATTTTTAGGAACATAGATAAATTTGGCAACTTTGGTAGGAGGGTGATTTGAGGTGTTTTTAACGGCAGAAAAAGCGGACCACAAGTTGGTAATAATTTCTTTGAGTTTATCAATTCTAGTGGAATCTTGATCTATCTTTTCATTGACTATGGGTTCCTCTTCCTTAAGATTTTTCAGAGTAACTCCTACCTTAGATCCATATTGAGTAATTTGGTTGTGGATCTTTTTATCCGAAATTTCAATTAAGTCTACAGTGGCAATTTTTTTTCAATAATATCAAGCCTTTGCATCACATGTTCCAAAGTTAAAATAGTTCCATTGACCAAAAAAGGTGTTGGGCCTAACAAATCTATCATAGCATTATAAGAATCAAAAGTATGGTTTCCCAAGAAATTCCCTCCGGTGATGGTGTCAAGAACATATCTATACCAAGGAGTGATGCCTACATAAAAACTGCGAAGAAGAACGGAAGTAGATTGCCTTTTAATAGATCTATTTTGAGCATCAAAAATTCTATACCAAGCATCTTTTAGGTTTTCTCCCTCCCTTTGTTTAAAATTAAGAACTACATTATCGGGAGTGTTAACAATGATATAGGAGAACTAGCCATGAGGTAAAATAAAGGATCTAATACACGGATACACAAGAGGCAAGCGAAAAGAGGCGAACAGAAAAGGAGGCGAATAAAACGGCAAATGTGAAGTGGGAAGGAGGAAAACGAGAGACAAATGGCAAATAATGTAATGTGAGGGATAAGAGTTTGTGATGGGTACTTGGTATGTCTTGACTTGAGTGTAGTACGGCACCAGAAATCCTTTTGCTACCTCTTGAGCATGCGTTGGTTTTCCCTTGAAGAGGAAAGGGTGATGCAGCAAAGTAGCGTAAGTATTTCCCTCTGTTTTTGAGAACCAGGGTATCAATCTAGTAGGAGACTACACGCAAGTCGCCTAGTACCTGCACAACAAATAAGAACCTTGCAACCAACGTGATAAAGGGGTTGTCAATCCCTTCACGGCCACTTGCAAAAGTGAGACCTGAT